>NW_015556067.1:2788-34688 GCF_001515605.1 Sinocyclocheilus anshuiensis | reverse complement strand
ATCCTCAAGTTCCTCAAGTAACATATCACCTCCTACACACAGCACAATCATTCATTTATCTTCAGCTGAAAAAAGCAGAAAAAGCAGAAAACCAAACAGAATATAGTGTAGGATATAATGAAATACTCACAGAGTATGAGAGGCAGTGCACCGGACCCCATACTGACACATTAATGTTTGCTAAATCAGACATTTCCTGTGTTTCACATTTTCAAGAAGAGATGAGGGAGGAGACAAAACTGTACACAAAAATACATTAAGCAATAGAAAAAGAGATCAATTCTAAGATATTTAGCTTCTCTTTTATTGCATGACATTGTTAGAGCTCTGTTTCTGATGATGGGGGTTGGTGTTAAAAAACTGTGTTATAATAACCCCTACACATACAACTCATTATATACACTATAAACACTTTAAAGGAGACAGACATGTAGATGTGTGTGAAAGATGTTTTCTCTGTTTTGGAGGGATGGTTATTTTTAAATCACTCTATTTATTGCATCAGAATGTGTTAATACTTTAAGGGTGGGTAATTTTCAGTTGTTTATTGCAACAATACATAACTACAATAACTTTGTCTAGTGCTCTTATAAAAGTTTATAGCATGATTTGTGAAAATTTAACTATACTGAATGACATAGCATAGATTTCTTCATGGCTAGTTTTTGCGTATTTCATTTCATTCTGTAATCTACTTGTTCTACAGATCAGTGTGTACTAGTGTTAAATGCTACTGTTTTTTTTTACAGCATTGATAAAGTTTATGACAGATAATATAATGATAATTTTTGCGTTTCCCTTACCGAATGTCATATCCTGTCAGCAAAAACCTGTCCATGGGCTTTTTTGATTGCTTTCAGTTTAAGTGCAGGCGATGTAGTGTTGCCAGATTTTGATACTAAAACAAACTAAAAATAGATAATATACCGAAATTATTTCCAATCTTTTGCAAATAAGATAAGATATCGCTGACTCTAAACTGCAACTTCCTACTTTATTAACTTTCTAAAGTATTAAATTAAGTGGAAAGGACAAGTCCAAAACGCTTATAATAGCTGGATCTGGCAACACGGAGGCTGCGCAGCTTTCTCAAGCCTCGTTCACTCAGCTAGCGTCTCGCAGTGATCATTTTCATACCAGGGAGGCTAAACATTCTTGCATACTGTCTAAATTGAATTATACATGTCATGCAGGCATTCATATGAGGAGTTTAACAGCAAATTAGTCATTCAAAGATCAAATTTTATTTTTGAACATGACAAATTTACAGAGGTCCGGATGGTGGCCTCATAGCTGGTTACGGGCCTGCTCACAGAGAAGTTCCTCCAGTAATTGTCCTTGCACTTCATTATTTTGTTCGTTCACACTGTCAAGGCCACACGCAGTACGGACAGACCAGTGAATACTAAGTAAAATCATGACGTGACTCCTAATGTAGACCTACTTATGTAAGTCCTGATCTTATTTGAGTTATTATCTTGTCAACAATTGCAGTGTGCCTAGTTAATGGCAACTAAGCTGCTTTTACATAGAGACTGATATAATGAACAAGTAATCAGGGGCGGACTTACCCATTAGGCAAAGTTAGGCGACCGCCTTGGGCCCCCAAAAGCCAAGGGCCCCCTAAAATGCTTTTCATATAGGATATGCGCATTAAGCGCTGACACGCGAACGTTTGCTGATTACGGTGTTTATTAACACGACAACCATCTGAGTCAGTGGCGCCTGCAGGTGTACGGCTGTACGCACTGTGAGTACCGTGAGCACTCAGACTGACCTGAGATTTGCCCCGCAAACATTTCAGCAGTTATTATAGGCCTGTGTCTCCCGTATTTCTGTCGACTGAACCAGCCATGCCATTAGTTATGAATTTATCAGTCTTTTGCATGCCAAAGTCAATTTCTGTATAGAAATATTACGCCAGATAGAAGCAGAAAATCGTGCTATACACACTTTCATGAGATCGGGTTAGCCTACAACAATGAATTTGTTGGCCATTTTACAAATGGCAATACAACGAATTCATGACAATGTTTACATTCAAGCTACCCGTAAAATGTATAGTAAAAAGTACATTAAAAGCGTCTGGAATACAATTAAGTAATTTGAAAGCTGTTTTTTAAAGCATTTGCCGCATCGATAAAAAATAGGCTAATAAATAATTCACATATCATACAAAATTGCGTTGCAGCAAATCCTTTAAATTGTAAGGTATTCAGAACAGAGCAACATAAAAATCAGAAAAAGCAGCTGTACCATTATAGGACAAAGTTTTACATATATGCCATTATAATTTGTGTTTTATTTTTTAATTATAAGGAATTATAAAATAAAATGCAAATTATAATTGGGCCTTCCATAAATTATGGTGATGAAAAAAAATGACTCGCCATCTCCAAATTGGATGTGCCTTTAGAGAGAAATGCAGGGATTACATAATGAAAGAGTTTATTTTATTAAGGGTCTATTTTTATAGAGAAGTGGTGTAAGAAGTGAAGATACCTAATAGAAATAAAAAATAAGTACAAACCATACATAGTTAAGGTCATAAAAACTTGCCACAACTTCAAAGACTGGAGCAGGGCCACCAAAAACCATCATAGACAAAAGGTGATCGCCCCAGGTGCTGCACTTGTTTAACTCTCAGTAGAGAACAAGAAGAGAAGAACTCGCAGAAGCTCCCCCTGGAAATTTTGGTTAACCAGTTGGTACTATCGTTGCTTGATTATCAAATAAAACATAAGAAAACATAAACTTCTACATTTGCATTAGACAGATGGATTTCTAAGAAGGGGAAGCACATGCCGCTCTTGTGGTAGTATTTTGAGGTTTACGAAACTGAAGATGCAGAATAAGAATAAATATCTTGCCCACTCTGGTGAAAATATAGAGCAGAAACAGAGCAGAAGTCAAACTACAACCATCAGCTCAACTATTTTATTAGGCCTCTTAACACTTCTGTCGTTTTCTCACTACAAGCAGCTTCTAAAGTCAGCAATGCACAAATAACAATGTGTCTTCTATGCAACAAGTAAAAATTTGAGGTGTATTATTTGAGATGTGACTTCCGCTACAAGGCAGACCTGCCAACCTGTATGCATTTTGCATAGCGGGCACGCATTTTAACCTCAAAGTACGCTAGTACGATTTGTCGCTCTAAACTACACAAAAACCTGGCTATGCCCATAGACATATAAAATACATAGACGCCTCATTGGCCTCTTTGGACCGTTGCTGCGATACGTCAACGAGTCCGCCATATTGGCCCGGGCAAGACTGCTCTATAAACAAATACAAGTAAACAGGGAGCTGCGGCTTTTCTGGACAAAAAGTGGAGTAAAGTTTACATTTCTCAGCCTATTTTAACGGTTTATGACCTGTGTGGAGTACAAAAAAGTTTCTGTTTCTAATTACTCAGAATCTCGCTAGTTAGAACTTGAAGTATTCATTGTCATAAGGAATTGTGAAGAATCACGCTTGTCAAGCATAGATATGGTTTATTTTTCTTGGTTAATAATTGTGGAGACATCCTTAATGTAATATAATGTAATGCACATGAAATGTGCACAACGTTTTTGCTTTTTCTTTCTTCAACACCTTCATTTGAGCTTTTTTTAAATGTTTGCTTGTTTGTTTATGATTTAATGCCATGCAAGCTACCTCGGCTATATTCATGGCGAAAACGGGGTTAGTTAAGATAAATTAAGTTTTTTAATTTGATCTTAGATAAAAATTATAAACATAAATCTGGCCTTACTTCATTAAAAATCTTTCCATAAAAGTCAACAGAAACATAATGAGTTCTGACAGACTATTACAATCCATCAAAATATGCTTCAAAGATAACGGATTCTGGCTTAAAGAACATATAGGAGGATCTTCACCCGCCAACAGAAAACTATGGGTTAGTCTGGAATGTCCTATTCGACAGCGAGTGTAGACAATATGATCCCATCAATTTTCAAAGTGGGCACAACGTTTTACACCAACTACAAGATTGATTTTGTATAGTTTGTTTGTTGTACATTAATCCCATTCAGCTTGCCATTTCTTATAAATATAAGTGTTTATAACAGGTCTGAGGTCTGAAGGTGGAATTGGGCATTGGACATTTCTTAAGTTCTGAAGATAGAGCTTCCTTAGCTGCCGCATCAGCCTGTTCATTCCCTTTAATACCACAATGCCCTGGTACCCAACAAAAAATTACTTTAAAATTCTGTGCCTCCAAGGACTGCAAACTACTCTAAATGTATTTGTCTGTATTTATATATTCTGTGGAAGGTGTAGGATCAAGAAATGTTCGTCCAATCAAAACGCTTGGTCCAAGCGTTTTAATATGCTTTCCTACCTGCCTGTCAACGTATGTATTAGCATACCTCTGCGCACCCTGTTCGCGCAGACAGGATACGTCATCAGCACGTTCACGCACGCTGTGCAGACAGAGCGAGGATGGCAGGCAAACATCAACAACCCGATCTTTCTTCCTGGTATTGTAGTACTTTTAAAGATTTCTCACCGGTGAATGACACATGATGTAGCCCAGCGGTTAATCTAGTCCTCGTGCCAGCTCGTTAGAAGTGAGCTCCGTGCATGAACTGTGTTCCAATCGATATGATCCCTACACAGTGTTCATTGCTCCCTACTCCCTAAGCGGGGGAAATCCGTTGAAGTTTACTTCACTTCAGAACATGGGCTGTAATTGGGAACCTGATGTAGCCTATTGTAGTAATGTTGTCTCTGGTCAGTGTAATCACTGTAGTCAGTGTGAGCACTTCTGGTGAGTGTAAATGCGTTCAGGGTGTAAATGCGATTGCAGGGAGGGTGGGACGTTCGCTTTCAGTGCTATTCTAGGTTTGTGCTGAGTTTCACCATATCAGAGAAAGTGGCACACACCAGCAAGATTTCACAGATGTTGCATGACATTCGAAATGTTTGATCTTCAGGTGAGTGCAAATTCACAAACTAACTACCTCCATCACTGTCTTCATTGTATATAAAATAAAGTTGGCCTGCTTGTTTAACATGTTTATTTTTTTTGTTTACATGATGTCAGCATGCTCTCCCAGTGTAGGTGTGTGAGGAGAACTGTTCTTCAGGACTTGAAATGTAAGTATTAAGTGCATTAATAGATCTGAAATAGAGTGGGGGAACTATGACGTCAGAACCAGGAAGTGTAATTCGCCGCGGGTTCTTTTCAGATTTTCTTATGGGTTTTTTTTTAAATGGGTTTTTTCAATTTATGAATAAAATAAAGCCTGTGGTAAACATAACTTGACGATACTTCTACGTTTTGTTCTACAATATAAACTGCACACACTCACAGCCTAAACCTTCTTATCTAGCTACTTATTAAAAACATGCATTTTCAAAAATGAACATAACTGCTTCAAAATGTGTATTTTGGGTATGGATGTGTGTAATTTACGTTGTACAACAAAACGTAAAAGTATCGTCAAGTTATGTTTACCACAGGCTTTATTTTAATTGGAAAAACCCCATTATAAAACCCCATAGGAAAATCTAGAAGGAACCCACGGCGAATTACTCTTCTGGGTTCTGACGTTATAGTTCCCCCACTCTATTGGCAGTAAATACAAATGTCTACTTTTAGTCTCTGAAGTTAAAGTTTTACCCTCTGTGCTTATTCCAGGAGGAATTGGGCGAGCCAGACATCACTGACACAAACACCTCTCCAGCTGATTTTGGACAATGAAACCACTACAAGTCCTGCAAGCACTGCAGTTGTGATGAGATGATCTTCCAGTGTTTGACATTCAGAAATACACAGTTCATGCAGTTTAAAAAAGCCTGAATAAAAAATCCTCAATTGTATAGCCACAGTTGTGTGTGTGTGTTTTTATGCATAAGTGTATTTTTTGAGTTAGTATTTGTATTTAATAAAGCACTACTGAATTAAAATCATTGGTAAATTAAAAAAGATTATATATGATAAACAACAATTTTAAGTACACTGCACTTAAACATTAAGCAAAAACAAATTTAAGCTTTTTAGTTTGACTTAATTGATATTTATAATTAATGTTAACTTAAAAAAATTTAGTTGCTTAATTACATTTTTTTTTTTAGGTAATCGGTGTCCACAAAAATTTGGAGTATTCTGAACTTATCGGGTTTTACAGTGCAAGGAGGGTTCATTTGCCTTAACATACAAACATTGAATTGGTGTTGTTCTGAAGGCTCCAAGAGATAGACGTATACCCTGATGATGAATCGTATCCAACATATGAATATAGGATTTTCTGGCTGATCCATACACTATGCTCCCATAGTCCAGGCGTGATCAAATTAATACTCTATACAGATTTAGTAAAACTGATTTTTCTGCTGCCTATTTAGTTTTAGCTAAAATGTACTCGGTTACTAACGTAACCTCGGTTCCCTTAGATACGGAACGAGTACTGCGTCTACTAAGGAATTTTTGGGGAAAACTCCTTTTTCTCCGATGACTGAAGCCTTTCAATAATGCAGTGTAACGGCACGGCCATTGGTTCGTGCAGTGAAGAGAAAACGAACCAATAGCTTGGCAGCGGAGCTGCACGAGCCTATGGTGACAAAGCCCGCCAGAATGGGTGGGGCCATCTGGCTATATAATCGGGCATTCTGCCGTAGGATACTCAGGTTACTTCGACTGAAGCGACGACTGAGTCGTGCTGCTACATAGCACGGCAAAATACGCAGTACTCGTTCCGTATCTCAGGGAACCGAGTATGTTCCTTAGCGATACTTCACTCATACTGCGTCTGCTAAGGGGGGGCCCAGAGGGACCAAGTATTTTGCTGGGAAGCCCCGCAAGAGGCAGTAGGGCCAAACTCACAGAGGTCGGCCCAGCCTTGCATAATCGTCCCAAGTTAATTTAGTACAGCCTCGGAACTTAGTGAGGGCCAAGAGCGTACATGAAGAAGGCAAACACCAAGCACTGGTTTTGTCATATGACAGAGAGCCCTGTTTATGCAGAAAGGACCCGAGCCTGTAAGGCCGGGATGTCCAGATTATACAATCTGGCAAATGTGGATGGCGAGGCCCAGCCGGCCGCCGCACAAATCTCTGCAATTGACACCCCGCTAGACCAGGCCCAGGAAGAGGCAATGCCTCTAGTTGAGTGGGCTCTTACTCCCATGGGGCATTGAAGGCCCAAGAAGAGTTTGGCAGCATAATAGCGTCAATTATCCATTTGGAAAGTCTCTGCTTCGTGACCGGAGGACCCTTGCTTCCACTGAAGCATACAGATAGCTGATTCGGCTGCCTGAACGGGGCGGAGCGCTCAACATAGACTTTCAACGCCCTGACGAGGCAGAGTAAATTCAACTCTTGGTCTTGCTCCGAAGGAGGAAATGCCAATAAAGTTATTACCTGTGCTCTGAATGGAGTAGAGAGCACTTTAGGTATGTAACCATGCCTTGGTTTCAGGATGACTTTAGAGTCGTTGGGCCCGAATTCGAGGCAGGTGGGGCTCACCAAGAGTGCCTGCAGATCTCCCATACACTTTACCGATGCTAATACCAGTAGCAGAGCGGTCTTTAGCGTCAGAAGACGAAGGTCAACGGACTGTAGCGGCTCAAAGGGAGGGCTCTTCAGAGCCCTCAGCACCGTGGGCAGGTCCCATGTAGGGACGGTGACAGGGCGAGGCGGGTTGAGCCTCCTAGACCCCTTCAAAAAGCGAACAACTAGGTTGTTCCTGCCCACCGACTGGCCAGCTATAGAAGCGTTTGAGGCTGCTGAGGCTGCTACATAAACCTTGAGAGTGGAGGGGAACGACCCTTATCCAACAGCTCTTGCAGGAAGGACAATATTCAGAGATATGTCGCAGGAAAATGGGTCTGCGCCGTGGGCCATACACCAGGCGGAGAAGACAGACCGTTTAAGGGCATAGAGCCGGCTTGTAGAGGGTGCTCTAGCCTGAGATATTGTATTTAGCATGCTCTCGGGGAGGTCTGCAGGCTCCCATCGAGAGGCCAGAGGTGCAGAGTTCAGGCTCGGGCTGGGGGTGCCATTTATTTCTGTTTGCCTGAGAGAGGAGGTCTCGTCTAAGGGCAATGGGCCACGGGGCTGCTGAGATCAGCTGAGACAGCTCTGCGAACCAGTGTTGGTTCCTCCAGAGTGGGGCCACCAACAGAACTTTGTGTTTCTGTTCCCTGATTCGTCTGATTACCTGTCGGATGAGGGCGATCGGGGGAAAAGTGTAAAGGAGGAGGTTGGGCCAGTCGTGGGCCAACGCATCCCTGTCCTTCGAAAAGTAAATTGGGCAGTGAGAGTTGCCTTCTGAGGCGAAGAGGTCGACCTCTGCCTTGCCGAAGATCTCCCAGATTCTTTGAACCGTATGTGGGTGAAGCATCCACTCTTCTGAGGGGATGTTGCTCCGAGATAGCATGTCTGCTCCTTGGTTCAACCTGCCCTGCCCGGTGTTGGAATCATCTGTCGAGACCACCTTCTTTCAGCAGACCATTCCCAGGAGTATGCCCCATTCCATCCACTGAGAGTCTTTCCAAGGGGCCAGAGCTGCTATGCAGGCCCGGTCCACCTTGACACTAAGGTGTCCGAGACACCAGGCATGGGACAGAACTCGCAGTTTCAGCCAGCACTGAAGGGGCCGCATGCAAAGGAGGAACAGCTGAAGTACCGGAAACGCGGAGGCCATGAGGCCCAGCATCTTCTGAAACGCCTTGAGAGGGCGAGAGGCTCCAACGTTGAATGAGGCCACGAGCTGCTGAATAGCCAGTGCACATTCTGGCATGACTACCAGTCGAGAACTGTTCCCAGGTACGATATCCGTTGGCTGGGGGACAGGGTGCTCTCGACAAAATTGACACAGGGAAAGAGTCGCATCCATGCACTTCGTAAAAGTGCGAGGAGCTAGGGACAGTTCAAAGGGAAGGAACGTGTATTTATATGCCACTCCTTTGAAGGCGAATCTCAAGCATTGTCTGTTGTGGGGGGCTATCTGGATGTGAAAGTAGGTGTCTTTCAGATCCAGCAAAAAGAACCAGTCCCCTGGGCACACTTGCGAGAGGATCTGTTTCAATGTAATCATCCTGAACGGCCGTTTCATGAGGGCGCGGTTCAGGTGCCTGAGATCGAGGATGGGCATTAGGTTGCCATCTTTTTTGGGGACGAGGAAGTAGCGGCTGTGGAAGCCTGACTCGCTCTGAGCTAGGGGAACCGTTTCTACGGCTCCTATCGCCAGCAAATTCATCACCTCGGAGCACAGGACATGTGTGTCTTTGCTCTAAACTGAGGTGGGAACCACGCCGCTGAATCGCGGGGGTCTTCGAGCGAATTGTAGTGAATAACCTAGTTTTATTATCCCCAAAACCCAGTCTGGCACTCCGGGGATGGCCTGCCAGGCCTCAGCCCGCGTGACAAGGGGTTGGATTAATTTGAGTGGCTGGTCGCCGTATGGGGACCCCACACTCATGATAAACAGAAGAGGAAATGTAATCTCTTTTGAAAATGCTTTCAAAAAATGCTTCGCTGGACTTAATGCTCTCATCTCGTGGCCCAGATGCATCCAATCTGAAGCTGTCAGTGATAATAATCATTAGTGACAGCATTCTCTTTTAATCAGCCTAAAAAGATCAATCCTCTCATTAGAAGAGAAGTACTGATGAACTTTATGTGTAAACACTTCGGCAGATCAAAAGTGCTGCGCGCATTCTCTCAGATCCGCTCGTAGCGGACGAGGGGAGGGGTGAGGCCGCCTTCATTGAAGAAGGCGAGCCGCGAGCAAAGCAGAGCGAGACATGAACTCTCGTAGTGAGAGCAGTCTGTCTCAGCGAGCGCAGCCTCAGCGTGGGCGTGGCCCAGGCGAGAGGCGCATTCAGATACGAAGCTGTCAGCGATATTGAATCATTGGTGACAGCGTTCTGCTCCGATCTGCCTAGAAGGATTGAGCCGCTCGACAACGAGAGTCGCCGATCCTCACGTGTAAACACACTGGCTGATCAAAGAGCTGCGTGGAGAGTGATGCACATGGGGGCTTTGCCGGCGTTAAATCACTCAAGCCTGATCGCTCATCCCCGTGAGTTCGCCATTTCTTCCTCCGAGTAACTGGGAGGAGAGAAACACGAGCGGAGGAGGCGGGGCTCAGCGACGCACACACAAATGCGAAGCTGTCAGCGCTCTGCTCCGATCTGCCTAGGAGGATTAAGCCGCTCGGTGTAACGAGGGGCGCTGATCCTCACTTGTAACACACACTGGCAGATCAAGCACGCATTATGTGTGCCGGCATGAAATTGCTCAAGCCTGATCGCTCAACTCGCGAGCTCGCCGTTGCTTCCTCCGAGGTAATTGGTAGGAGAGAAACATGAGAGCGGGGAGGCTTTTACGTGGTAAAAGCAGCCCTTCTCTGTGAGTGCAGCCATAGCAACACTCACACAAATTTGAAGCTGTCAGTGACAGCGTTCTGCTCCGATCCACCTAGGAGGATAGAGCCGCTCGATGTAATGAGAGGCGCTGATCCTCACATGTAAGACACGGATCGAAGCGCAGCTGGGAGAGCGAGCACACAGGCTCTATGTCGCTCAGGCCCGGTTGCTTAGCTCTTAGACTTCGCTGTTTCTTTCTCCGAGGCTCGCTGAGAGAGGAGAAACACGAGAGCAGGGCTGCCTCATTGAAGGCGGTCCGTGAGCGGAGAAGAGCGAGACTCATGCTCTGAGTGAGCATTCTGTCTCTGTGAGCGCGCAGCTCACTGCTCTTCTGCATCGTGCAAGATTTCCTGCACGAGCCACAGTCGCAGCGCGACATTTGCAACAATGTTGCTAGAAATTTTGCTCTTTTAGAACTTACCTCTTAGAAATAAGCTCTATTAAGCTCGCCGGATAGCGGCAGGGGATCAGATGGGGCCGCTGCTGCTGCGACGCTGAAGCCGGAGAAGCGGCGAATCAGCCGAGCAGAGGGTCGCTGGTTCAGCTTGATTCGCTGCGAAGGCGATTCTACGGAGAGAGGCTTCGAGTCTCGTAGATCAGCGAAGAACGTCGTCGTCGCTGAAGGAGAAAAAATCTGAGGATCCTACAGCGGAATGCCCGATTATATAGCCAGATGGCCCCGCCCATTCTGGCGGGCTTTAGCAGGCTTTGTCGCCATAGGCTCGTGCAGCTCCGCTGTCGAGCCATTGGTTCATTTTCTATTCACTGCATGAACCAATGGTCGTATAGTTACACTGCGTTATTGAAAGGCTTCAGTCATCGGAGAAAAAGGAGTTTTCCCCAAAGCGTCTTAGCAGACGCAGTATGAGTGAAGTATCGATAGGGAACCTTAGTTTTTTTTTTTTTTTTATCACATCATAGGATGTCATGTGAAAATAATTTGCTGAAGCATTTATCTTTACCTTTTAATTTTTTACAATTCATTTCTATGTGTTGCTTCCTAACCTTATGCTTATAATGTTTGTATAATATTTGTTTTATTATTCATACCACAACAATAAATGTCTTTACAGAAATGTTTTATTATAATAAAAATACATAAAATATTAATTTAAAAAATAATTTTATTAAATTACAAAATTGTGTCTGTCAACTTGAAAATGTGTTTTACTGAGGTCTAAAAAACATTTACTGATCTATAATATTTACTGTCAGTACACCATAGTTATAAAAATGAATCAAATGCATGTATTTCAATTCAAATGGATGGAAAGGGATAGAAAAGGACTGGACATGAAATATTCCTTATCCTGTGGCTCCTTCTAGTGTTGCTTTCTTCAACGAAAATTATGACTAAATATCGTCGTCAACGAACCTTTATCACGTGACGAAAACGAGATGCAATGTAAATGCTGGTCATGTGACGATGACTATAATTAAATGTATAATGCAATATTGTAGACGAATAAAAACGAGACTAAATGTGGTTTACAAAATAAAAACTATGCTAAAAAGTCTCTTCATTTTCGTTGACCAAAACGAGACGAAAACGAAATGTTATAACGTTATTTCGTCTCGTTTAGTCGCGTTATTATTATTATTTTGCAGTATTTCTGTTTCCTCTGTCTCACTTCAGGGGCTGCATCAGGTCGCACTGCGCAGAAGCAGGTTCCTCAAGCCCCACTCGTGGCATTATTTAGAAGACGACAACAAACAAAGTTAAGTCTGACACAGAGAAAAAAAGGGCCTTTCGCACCGCGAACGCGTATGAAAACCCCCCCACCCGCCATGATTTAAAATGCCGTGTAAACATACTGTAAACATTGTGTCAACCTATTTCGCAAGTATGGAGAACAGCGGTAGATGAAACCCGCGAGACACAACAAAAACACAGCTCCGATCACAACATCCTCTATCTTCCTGTTGTTAACGTAGACTTCAGTTTACAAGCAATACAAGTAACAGACACACACATTTTATTTGCACTTTTTAGTATGTTATTGTAGCGCGAGCATTCAAGCACCTTGTTTGTCTTTGTTAAACTTGAATGTATTAATTTGTATCTGGCTTGTCATGTGATGCTATTTTATTTATTTTATTTTATTTATTGTTTTTATTTACATTTATGTGTGTGTACTTCTAACATGTTTGGTTGGTAAAATAAATGCTGTAAATTAAAATCAGAGCGTCTTCCGTGTCTGGAATGGATGTATTCTTGAGTCTATAAGGTAACAATAATATAATAAGATAACCTTGTTTGAAATGGGTTTGGCTAAAAGAAGATTTTGGTTTAATTTATACTACTAGGTACTTATACTATATTGACTGGGTTAAATAGAATTGCATTACTAAAAAGAGACTAAAATACAATTTTCGTAGACTAAAACTAGACTAAAATGTCATCAGTTTTCGTAGACTAAAACCAGACGAAAATAGTCATGGATAATTCTGACTAAAATAAGACTAAAATGCTCAGACTTTTAGTTGACTGAATCTTGACTAGACTAAAAAGAGTATGAACGTGACTAAAACTAATAAAAACTAAAATGACAGCTTCACTAAAATTAAAACAGGCCGACAAAAACAACACTAGCTCCTTCTAGTGGGCAACGTTAATATCATAGCTTGAACCCCTATTTATAGGATCATCCTTAATGGATCCAGTAAACAATTAAGTTACGGGGTAAAACATTTATAACACAACTACAGTACAATTTAAATTTATGACTTTAAATATAAGTGTACTATAAGGTTAAAGGTTAGATGTTATAGTTCAATATACAGTATATGGCAGTTTTATTCTATAGCATATTATTATTATTATATAAAATTATAAAAGTGAGTACGAATATAAAATAGTAGTAATATAATAACTATTAATAAAATAGCAAATTGTATACAGACACACATACATAAATTACATAAATTGTAAAATAATATAGTCAATAAAATAAAAAACACTAAATAAAATAGTGAGTAGTGAATAGTACAAAATATAATATAATATAATATAATATAATATAATATAATATAATATAATATAATATAATATAATATAATATAATATAATATAATATAATATAATATAATATAATATAATATAATATAATATAATATAATATAATATAATATAATATAATATAATATAATATAATATAATATAATATAATATAATATAATATAATATAATATAATATAATATAATATAATATAATATGCAGAAGAAGTGCAGTCTCTTGGAAATGCAGAAAACAGTACATGACAGGCTTTCTTCAGCCTTCCTTGAGGTTTGTGTTGTCCTGATTCTACTGGCTAAAATGGGCAAAACATAAATGAGCCACGATTATATGATAAGCAATCAGCTGCTCTTCGGAGATGAGTCTGTGATTCCGACAGCCTGATCTGTCCTGTCACTCCTCTGGTTCACAGCATTGCACGGAAGACTCACTTGCGATTTAGATTAGCTCATAAACTACATAATAAACTCAGACTTCATTAGAATCATGTAAACTTTATATTATTTTTTATAAAGTCACAGTTTACATAGCTTTTATCGTTAGCAATAAATAGTCTGACTTTAGTGGCTAACTAATGTCAACATAATGTTATAATGACAAAATAAAACCAAAAATAAATATTCAGGCTTACATGCGAAATGTACTTTCCCAAGAAATTATTTAGATTTTAAGACTATTTGTAAAACCTCAAATTAGTCAGGGAATCGGGGATCTTTTCTTCAGTCCACCTATGAGAGTTACGGCAAGTTGCCCGGACCAATATGGCAGCGCCGTTGACGTACAATCCATTGTCCAATGAGGCGTCTAGGTATTTTATATGCCTTTGGCCATAACTTCTCGAAGGAACCCGCGGCAAATTACACTTCCAGGTTCTGACGCCATAGTTTCCCCACTCTATTCCCGTGATTATGAGATACCATCTTGTAAAAAGTGTTCACGTCCTCGTAGAACTCAATTACAACTTGTGAACTGAGTTGTACCACCTGACCACCTCAGATTCTATATTCTCTATATTTAGGCATTGGTTGTGCAAGGGAGGGAACAGCTCCAAGGAGAACGTCACGTGTTGTCACCTCAAAATCACAGTAATTACGACATGGCGTGACTGCAGCATAAACAGGCCAAACATCTTCCGATGTAATGACTTAATGAGAAGCGTTTCTCAACCTGATCTCCAACAAAAGAGACATTATAACAAGATTTTACTCCACAACATCAGTCGAGTATTTGAAATAACGTCTCAGGTTACTTGTGTAACCATGGTACGGATGGCAAGGAGGGAGTTTTGAGAGACGATGTCTCACCCATAGAGAGATAGCTAGCTAGCGTCTCTTCTACAGGGGGCATTCTCTCATAGCCGTGTTCGAGCATCGCCTCGATGTTCGCATAACTGGTATGCTGAAACCGATGGATGCGTGAGGAAAACGGCCGCTTCCATTCCTTCTCGATCTCAGTATGGAGATCAAGAAGGAAAGGAAGGCTCACCCCTGGATCAGATGATGTCAAAGAGAGAACATCATCCTCCAGCAGCCGTCTCTCGCCCGCCGCCGATGAGCGCGAGAAGGAAAGCCCCTCTCTAAACTCATCGGCCAGGTCCACCTGAGATCCCCACGAGCTCATTCTCCTCCGTGCCTCAGCAGCAGCAGCTCCTGAACCGCGGGAAGCAGATGGCTGCCCCTCTTTACTTGAAAAGAGAGACAAACGAGAACGGAGCTTTTTCATTGGAAAAAACGCGCAATGCATGCAGATTGCCCTCTCGAGGACATCGCGTGCGTGCTCTTCGCCCAAACAAATAACACATAGATCGTGTGTGTCATCTGGTGTCAAATAGCGATGACACGGATGCACACACCTTCTAAATGCTCTGCTACTGCTCGCCATAATAAATAGAGATAAATCTTACTTTTTCCTTGGAATGCACGCTTAAACAGAACAGTCAATGAAGACGAAGAAGAGAATGATGTGTGCTCCCGGCGCCTATTTATACTATAGTCGCACCGGTAGTGACGTCATGGCTGTCGCCGGCCAACGAGTTGGTGTTTTTTCAATGTATGCTTCAGACACGGGTCACGACGAGGCGTTCCCCATAGCGACCCCTAGAGGACGCAGTTCGAAGTTCCCATGAAAGGGAACTTCCTTTTGTCATCTGATGTGGTTTCTTATCACAGAATGAGGCAGAAAATATATTCTATACTTAAAAACAGGCTATGTTGATTTGCAATTGATTATAAATATACATAATATGAAAATACCTGATATGGTTTGAAGAACACAGATAAATGAGACATGCAGGCGAGTGTTTATTGTCTTTGTTTTATCATTCAAAATGTTTTTATCTTCTTCTTATTCAGTTACAGCGACAGCTGGACCTCGTTGTCCATATTAAGGATTTCCTGCAGCATCATTGGTTCTATTAATTATATGATGCATATGTGGAGTTTCTGCGCTAGGGCGCCATCTGGCATGAATGAATGAAGCAGACATTACATGAATTTATAACGCTAAATAATGGCTAATACATGAAAATAATACATCTCTCAAAATAAATTTGTAGACATTTGATAATAAATGTTTTTATACAGTGTATATAAGTGTACTGGAGTTTTAATTAAAGCATACTTGAGTTTTTTTATAGCATCAAATTACAAATTGCAAAAAATTAAAAATAATAATAATCAAAAAAAATAAAAATAAAGATAAAATACTCTGTGTCAAACCATCAGAACTGAACCGAACTGAAAACCGTGGTTAAAAACCGAAAATGTTTACCATTAAATCTTGCATTTTGCACATTCTGCATTTACAAATTTGACATTAGCCATCAAGGAGCTTCAGATGGAGCATATTGACGGTACTCAAAACATTGTTCCAATGTTGGCAGGTCTGAAACAGGTATGGTTGTGTGAACTCATGACTTACACACATCTCCTGTGTATAATTTTGAACGTTGTTGCTGTCTGATATAAAAAGTTATCCTTAAATTATCAGACTTTATGAGATTACATTGATCTTATGTTATGAGAAATGATATCCACTAGTCTTAACTATGTATGATTGTTTCAGTTAACCATAAGTGTATTTGATGTTGGTAACAGTTTTTAATGTACATTTTAATGTAGCGAATAGCTGTAGAGCATTAAAAGCATTTGTGCCATCTAATCATCTTAAGCAGAATTTATTCCGATTGCAATTTAAAACATTTCTAGTGACTCTGATTAAGTTTAGACAGCTTTCTTTCGTTGTTTTTTTTTTTTTTTTTACCTGGTTCATTTGAGTTAGTTTTTATGTTTCCTTATTGTAAACCCCTTTTATTGTGTCTTACTTTTTCCTCTTTTTGTAGGCTATGTATACAAGTATTATTACGTCTTTCTTTGATTTTATATACGAATATATTTTTGAATTTTGTTAATGTTCTCCTGAAGGTGTAAGTGTACCTTAATTACCACCTTACACTTTGTACAAGCAAGCAGCGAATCTCCTGTTATGGGCGGGCCGTCACTTTCTCTCCACCAGAGCAGCGCACACCCCCGGTCTTCTGAACCACGGGGCGGACATGCTTTCGAGGAAGGGGATTCCTCAAGGAGAGTGGAGGTTAAACCCCGAGTCGGTTCGGATGATTTGGACCCGCTGCGGGAGAGCGAAGGTGGATCTGTTTGCCACCAGCGAGAATGCGCACTGCCCGCTGTTCTTCTCCCCGTCTCACTCCTTCCCTTCCAACCTTTCCTGAAGTCCTAGCGTTCCCTCTCGAGCTTTCACGAGACATCACGGAGATATTTCTCCGTTATGGGAACGATATTCAATCCCGCCGTGAGAGAGGCTACGAGCAGCCCGTACAAGCTACACACTCAGCGAAGATAGAACACACACAATTCCCAACCAATAGCGACGCCTGTTAGGCGGCCTCGCAGCTGATAGGTGGAGACAAACCAATGAGCGTCTAAAGCCCAGGCATACGAAATTTGCATATCTGGTCATTAATAACGTTGGCTGCGCTGAGAACAGGGCAGAAGCAACAAAATTATTGTCAGGGGCTGCACAGAGATAACGGTGTTAAGCAGCATAACACATAACATGATAATGGAGGCAGCATAAACGTGAATCAGTCACTCACCGAAAGCACTCGGGAACATATTTTACACTCGAAAAATATTTTCATGTTTTTTAAATTTTATTAAAACAAAAAAAAGTTCTGGTTTCCAACACTTGATTTTGGAAATTAATATGATCTGATTTTGTACCTTTCTTTTCGAATAACCTTTAATTAATTAAAACTGCTTAAAACTTTATTTTATTATTATTTTGTACCATATTTTGGCAATACTAAAATTATCATGACAATAAAACCTAATTGAAATGTAATAAGCTATATTTATGTCGCTTTTAGTTTTGAATGCAAAAAAAAAAAAAACTGCTTTGTACTTCATATGCATTTACATGCTTATGTTTAAAAAAAGAGACTATCTTTCATAGATACATTGAGGTGTCTCTTGGGGTTTGCACGGCTGATGCAGCTGTGGATTTAAGCGTGCTCTCCGCGAATGAAGCGGGCCAGGGATGTACATCAGAATCAGAAATCAGAGAGCTTTATTGCCAAGTATGTTTGCACATAAAACGAATTTGTTCAGTTGACAGAAACTTCCAGTACACAGAGACACCACACAGATGTGAACAAAATACACATATGTATATATACTGTAGCCTATATACAGAAATAGACAAAATTTGTATGTACAGTTGCAGTTTATAGATCAAATAGAATAGAATTTACAAGGAATTGAATAAGATGTAGGGAAGTAGGCTATTTATTGAACAGTAGGAGAGAACATTTAACTGTTCATGAGGTAGATTGCCTGGGGGAAGAAACTTTTATTGTGTCTGGCTGTCCTGGTGTTCGGTGCTCTGTAGCGACGGCCAGATGGCAAAAGTTCAAAAAGGAGATGGCTTGGATGTGAGGGATCCAGAGTGATTTTCTGAGCCCTTTTCCTCACTCTGGATATATACAGTTCTTGAAGGGTGGGCAGGGGAGCACCAATAATCCTCTCAGCAGTCCGAACTGTCCTCTGTAGTTTTCTGATATCTGATTTTGTAGCTGAGCAAAACCAGACAGTTATGGAAGTGCACAGGACGGACTCAATGATGGCTGAGTAGAACTGTTTCAGCAGCTCCTGTGGCAGGTTGAACTTCATCAGCTGGCGAAGGAAGTACAATCTCTGTTGGGCCTTTTTGACAATGGAGTCAATGTGATTGTCCCACTTCAGGTCCTGAGAGATGGTGGTGCCCAGGAACCTGAATGACTCCACTGCAGTCACAGTGCTGTCCATGATGGTGAGTGGGGGGAGTGCAGGGGGTTTCTCCTGAAGTCCACGATCATCTCCACTGTTTTGAGCGTGTTCAGCTCCAGGTTGTCAAGACTGTACCAGACGCCAGCTGCTCAACCTCGCTTCTATATGCAAACTCATTATCGTTCTGGATGAGGCCGATGACTGTAGTGTCATCTGCAAACTTCAGGAGTTTGAAAGAGGAGTCAGTAGAGGTGCTGTCAGGTCTGGAGGAGTGCTGGGATGATTGTATTGAAAGCTGAACTGATGTCCACAAACAGGATCCTCACATAAGTCCCTGGTTTGTCCAGATGTTGTAGGATATAATGCAGTCCCATGTTGACTGCATCATCCACAGACCTGTTTGCTCGATAAGCAAACTGCAGGGGGTCAGCAGTTGCAGAGTCCAGGGATGTCAGAAAAGCCAAACCAGCCTCTTAAACTATTTCATGACCACAGACGTTAAGGCAACGGGTCTGTAATCATTAAGTCCTGTGATTTTTGCTTTCTTTGGGATGGGGATGATGGTTGAGTGTTTGAAGCAGAAAGGGACTTTGCACAGCTTCAGTGATCTGATGAAGATCTGTGAAAAGATGGAGGCCAGCTGGTCAGCACAGGTTTTCAGAAGGCTGATAAAACACCTGGGCCTGGTGCTTTCCTTCTCTTCTGACGCACATCGTCTTCACTGTGAATATGTATCATAGCCTGCCACCAAAATTACCTGAGCAGTTGAATTAATTTTCTAGAAAACTCTGCTCATTCAATAACGTGCATTTGTTGCATGGACGGGGCAGGAACATAATATAAACGTTTAAAATGCATGTATACAGTTCAGTTGAAAGCTTACCCCTTTTGACTTGCTGTTAATGCTGAATGTAAGAATGGCTGAAATAAGACACTGAAATAAGAGCTTGTGTGATGAAAGTTGCGTTCGTTACTATAGCAACAGTCGGCTTGACTGTAATATCTTGTTCAGACTGTCAGTCCAAATCAGATAATTTGTTTATCTGATTGGAATCTGATTTAGATGATTGACTGTCCACACTGTGTATCGTAACAGTTCAGATCCGATTTGTGTGTCCTGTGGCGCTCTTTCGTTTTACTGACAATCTGCATTGGTTTCTATGGCAACGGCGTTGTGTTGGTATGCCTATGCTAAAAACAACACAGCAATACAGTTTGCAATACAGATGTTCTTAGAACATGACAACATGTTGGCACCGCACTGGATTATATTGTGTTTTATGAGGCAGCGGCAGAAACGCAGGAAGCTGGAATGCAAGGCTTTATTTTGTGCGGTGTCTCAAAACTCAAAGAGCTGTGCAGACCAGCAGTATATTGTCTTTTTCCGTTTCACTGCAGAGACATTCAGCATGTTTTCTACACACAGCGTCTGACATGTTTACGTTTTACGTGGCGTGAGAAAGTGACACAGGCAAAAACGCTACACAAAATCAGATCTGAGCTGTCAGACTAACAGAATTCTAGAAATGAGATTTGAATAGGATTTCAAACCACATATGAATTAGACTCTTTTGTCAAATTTCGCCGTTTTGAATGTGATTCATGTAATTCATGAGTTTTCAACATATTAGGAATACAACTAAAACTGAATGAGTGCACATTTTAAAATACAAATATTATTTGCATTTCAGATTTTTACAAAAAATTGTATTCTTGTTCATTTGCTGTTCCTCTAAATCCATTTAAATCCTTTATTTAGTTAGTTCCTTTAAATAAATACCATTAGAGGTTCTAGGCATGATTACGGCCTTGTTTGGTATAAATAAAAACAAGTGTAGAAACAATGATCCAGAGAAAGATAGTTTTTTTTTTTTTGCGCTTTTTTCAGTGTACATATATTACATTTTTTATAATGTTTATAAAAATAAACTCAGTGTTGTAAAAAAAAAAAGCAAGTACAGTTTAAACAGAGCTTTATTTATACAGTTTGCACATTTAATACTCTAAGTCTAAAGCGATCACAAATCCTATAAAAAACTTCTTGATCACAGAGTAATCAACGAGTGAACAACTGAGAACAAATCTGCAAACAGTGATAAACATTTTAACCATATTAAGAATATAAATGTAAGGTATTTAAAATATTTTTTAAAACAATTCACTTGCATACAATTATTAATTTATTTATGCTTGTTACTGAAAATATATGCATTTAAGAAAAATCATCTTCATCTGTCTTAATGACTTGGCAAAAACACATGCAGTATTGTATAAGACAAAGAACACATTGTATTGAACTTTATTAACTAAGTGCCCAATTACACGATGTATTTAACTGTTGTGCAGCACCAACATAATAATGTAATAACTTTTAGAGCAGTTTCATTTAGAGTTGTGTTACACATAAGTGCTCACTGGAGAAAATGTTGTACTAAATATTATAGATACACTTGTTTGCTTACATAATATGTGTACAGATAATACAGTCCATATCTCTAAAGTATTTCAATCAAGCATGTGCATAAGCAGTTCACTCAGATTCATTTCTCAAGCAATGCAAGCGTTACTGTGTCTGCTGGTGTGAATCTCTTTTAGCCGTCTGTTGTCTTCTCTGCACTCAGGGACCTTTAAACAGATAAAAGATGATGCATTATGCAGGTGATGTGAAACCTCTGATTTGAGCTCATTCTGCTGATGATTTACTGTTCTAAGATCATGATGAACCTCTGATACACACAAGTAACTGAACCAAATCACTTAAAGCAGATTTATAATGTAAAAGAACCAATATGTGCCACAATCTGCAGGAACCAGTGCAAATTCTTATGTGTTTTATTCTTCTTCCTAATAGGTTGAGCATAAGTTGCATCACCAACTCCAGCATCAGCATCTAAAGAACACAAATAATCAATAACAATAAAATAATTCTAAAACATATTATTTTTACATTTCCTCAACAATCCACATGACTTTAGGAATCATTCTGATCTGTAGCAGAAACGGTGCATGATGGTTATTTCGTAAGGTTAGTGCAGGGGTCACCAACTGGCGGACTCCGGTCCAAACCCGGACCATGAAGGCTTTTGACATAATGAAATAAATAAATACCAAATGCTATTTTCTAACAAAATCAAACTTATATCAAGCACATCAAGGTCAGCTCAGTAGAGCCGCTTAGGTCCTACGGCGCCACGGGTTGCTACTACAGTTACTATGGTTGCTGTTACTGTTGCTACGGTCAGAAGTGCGGTCGTGCCTGCAGTGAAGAGAGCGGCGCGCAGACAGATGAAACTTTCAGTGAGTGAAAAACAATGGCATTCTTTTTTCAAAAATTAGGAAAGTTGATGGGTCCTTAAAAAGTCTTAAATTTAGCTGTATCAAATTTAAGGCCATAAAACGTCTTAAATTTGGGGACGCCGGTAAGACTAGTATTGCGATATGGCTTAGTGTGACAATTAAACTTCAAAAGGCTATGATTTCATTGAATAAAAATGAGCGCTGCACGTTTCAAAAACAGCTGCTGTGCTACCCTACTGCTGTTCCCAGGGAAACCGCTGTATTTTTGCCATTCCAAAAGCGCCTCCTGCTGGCAGAAAATTAATGTGCATTTTTTTAATAAGCCTGTCTGCTTTTGTTCAGATAAATGTGAAAATCAACCCATGTTTTTTTATCCAGCAAACACGCAGAGTTGTAAATGTGAACTAGTGGATCGATAAGAAGATAATGCATTATGAAAAGTGTTAACAATTAAGACAGTATAATATATATTTATATGTTATTTAATTAATAGGCTATAATAATAGATTGATAATAATTGTTTAAATTAATATAGTATTTGATACTTTTGCTTTTAAATATAGTTTAAACACGGACAAAGTAAAAAAAAAAAAAAAACTAATTGGACGTATGACGGCATATTTCAGTGCCAAATAGACTCCTTCCGGGTTCGAATACGTTTCGGAAAGTTTTTTTTCAAGCATGGCTCTTCATGACGTCACGGAGAGCGTAATTCCTTGTTTGGGCACTTCTCCTGGAAGAGTGCGTGCACACAGCAAATAGAGCGAGAGCGCGCGCCCATCAATGTGCTTGAATCGGGTTAAGGGAGTCGTCGACAGCGCTGCACAGGACTTGCTCAAGAAGAATGTGTCCAAAGAAGTGTGTTTTTGGATGTGAGGGAAAGATAACCTTGTTCAGCTTCCCAAAGAACCCAGCGTTAAGGGAACAGTGGATGCAGTTTGTTTTTCCGGGACAGCAACAGAATTTCGCACGTGTGTGTTTGTTCCTGTCATTTTGGTGACGAATGTTTTATAAACAAGGCCCAATTCGACGCTGGATTTGCAGATCGTTTGATACTGAAAGATAGAGCAGTCCCAGCGATAAAATATCCTGGTCATGAGCTGGAATCGCAGGCGGTGTGTAAAACTGCATCAAATGTCTGTGTTTTGTTGCCAATCGGCCCGTGACTCTTAAGCTCCGCCCACGGTACGCCTCCAGGAGCTCGGCTGTTTTCGGAGAGAATCGTAAAGCTGTATCTTTCTTTTATAAATCTGATAAAACTAAAGAATCTTCTGAGATATGAAGGATGCAATACTACTATAGGTACGCAAGATTAACATGAGATTGGCGAAAATGTGTGTTATGTCCCCTTTAATCATTTAAAAAGCTTTTTTGTTTTTGTAAACAAAACCTGTATCTGAACTGTAAATCATGCTTTTTACAGTCAATTTAACTGTATTTGTACAGGTCTTAAAAAGTCTTAAATATGAGCTTAAATATCCTGCAGATACCCTGGTCTGGTAAAAACCGTCAATTCATGTTTTTAGGTAGGCCTATATAATTGTCCGGACCTTGGCTGGTGAAGAGGGTCATTACTGGACCTCAAGCAATTTTAGTTGAAGACCCCTGGATTAGTGATTTGACTGTAATAGTGATGAAGCTTGACTTTGTGTTTCTCTCACCTCTATCTCTGTTGTGGATCAGTTCAGAGTACAAAGTGTCTCCAGACTCACTGCTCTTTCCTGATAGAGAACAACAGAGAGGCAACGAATGAACATAATGCCATACATCTGCAACACTAATAAATGATAATCCATGATAAGAGAGATCAGAACATTTTATTTTAGTTTATTTAGTAGCAGGTTTTAAAAAAACATTTTACTTTACACACTTTTTCACATAATCTGTAACATGCTCATGACAACATTTCGGAGCATCTCTTTATTTACCTCTGTGTTTGTTCTTAGATTTCATTTCAATCAGAACATCAGAAAGTCCAGCACCTATCATGAAAAACAACAGTTTGGTTATCTGACTCTTTAGTCTGTTAGGCCTGTTTTTTATCATCTCTTAATCTCGTAACATCTCTTAAATACTCAGACTCACTCATTTCAGTAAAACAATACAGATGTGATTGTTGTGTTGTGATTTTTGTTACATTTCAGAAATTAAGTCACATGAACTGGCTCTATCAGCCCTGTTTACAATGTTTATTTTTCTCATATTATAAAATGATTATATACAAGTTACATTTGATGAATCATTGTTTTCAGATGCAGTTTGTTGTGTGTTTACCTTTGCCTTTGGTGTTCTTTTTGTCTTGTATATTGATCTGTGCGTAAGTCAAATCACTGGGTCCTGTGATATTAATATCTACAAAACAGAAGATCAATCAGATTATATAGAACATTCAGGAAATATTGTACTTCAGGAAAAACTGAATCTCACCTTTGCTTTTGCATTTCTTTCCTCTTTTTCCGACTTCTGAGTATGTCACATTATTTGTCTCTGCAATGGTATCTTCTGAAAAAAATAATAATAATAATGATATTTAATTAATTAGAATGAAATACACTTTTTTTCATGAATTATAAATGCATTAATGTTTCTAGTTAAAAGTATAAAAATTATATTGTACAGGTGAAGTTAAGAGGTTTTTTGAACCTTTGTCCATCTTTTTCTTAACAGTGACCTCTGAATATGTGACCTCTGCCAAGGGCTCTGGATCATCTAAAACAAACAAGTCAAGCCAACATGACTGAATGATTGTTAATTTTGTGTGATGTATAGATTGTTTTTATAATAAGGTTTAGGACTCAACCTTTATCTCTATTCTTCACTGTAGTCACGTCAGGAGAACATGACAAACATGCAGATCTGATCATGAGTGACATACTGTATTATAATATTACAAAAGTACATGAAATCACTCATCATTTCAAGACTTCTGACTTTACTCCCTATGCCCCTGCTGATTATAACATTAATTTCATCAGAAAGACTGCATTTATGTTTATGCATCCAGCACATTCTAATAAACCTTGTCTGCTTAAAAAGGACGTGTGTTGAAACCCCCCAAAGCTGATAATTACTTAATTTAAAATGCATCTGTGCATATATTGTAGTGCCTGATAATGTTGAACAGGTGAGTGTTTATCACAGTATTTACTCGCATTTGAGGATAAAAGGTAAAAAGCATTTTTGTATGTGTACTATTCCTTTTAATAATTAGTTATTGAGGCTGACCAGACTGTAGAGGATAGTTTTCCAGTTGAGATTGTGCAGATTGATTTGGGACTGATGTCTGGTTAATGTTACGCTGCTGATCTATAACAGAAACAAAGAGCATTATGATCACTCAAGAGTATCTGCAGTGTCTCTTTAGTCTGATATTCAGATCTTCTCATGAGCCTTTACTCAGAAACGTTATTGTTGCTGTTCAGTTGTATTAATCATGTTATGAACTGCTCCACACCTTTGTTCTTCTTGTATCTCCACATCAGCAGCAGTGAGAGGAAGAACAACAGGCAAACACTCAATCCCACAACCACACCAGCGACCAGAAGAGAAGATGAAGCTGCTGAGACCGGAGAACATGACAAACATGCAGATCTGATCATGAGTGACATACTGTATTATAATATTACAAAAGTACATGAAATCACTCATCATTTCAAGACTTCTGACTTTACTCCCTATGCCCCTGCTGATTATAACATTAATTTCATCAGAAAGACTGCATTTATGTTTATGCATCCAGCACATTCTAATAAACCTTGTCTGCTTAAAAAGGACGTGTGTTGAAACCCCCCAAAGCTGATAATTACTTAATTTTAAATGCATCAGTGCATATATTGTAGTGCCTGATAATGTTGAACAGGTGAGTGTTTATCGCAGTATTTACTCACCATTAACAGACAGATTTATTCGTTCACTCTCCTGTGATGATTTTGGTCTTTCATCTCTCTGTCCTCTACACCAGTACTGATCCTGATCAGACTCATTCAGTCCTCTGATAGTGAGAGTGTCTCTGTTTACAGTGTAACGCTCAGATGACTGTAACATTACACTGTTGTTTCCGCCTTTATACCACTCATATCTCCAGTTACTGTGAGACTCAATCTTACACGTCAGATTGACTGTGTCTCCAGTGAATACAGGACTGTTTGGTGTCACAGTCAGTGTAGATCTGGGTAAAGCTGTAAAATATAAAAGCAGATAAAAAAATCAAGTGTGAGGCCTACAATGAAGTGTCATATCCTTTTAATATTTGCATGTAAAATCTCGCACTTTACATTCTGTAGGAGCTTGTAGATTAAGTGTTAACTGAATGCAATAACTGTCTATTATACATCTATTGTTTTCTCAGAAAAATGCCTATTTTCATGCTGTTATGAAGAAAAAAAAGTGTTCAACTAATACTTTTGGTCTAACAGCCATATCAATAATTTAATGGTGATTTGTGTCCTTTTTAACAGTCTCTGATCCTCATTCACTGTCAATGAAAAGAGACGCCAGGATATTCAGCTGTAAATAATGCCATCGTGTTCTAGGGAAGAAAGTCATACAGGTCTGTACAAATATGAGTGTGAGTAAATGATGACATGTTTCATTTGTTGGGCAAACTATTACTCTAATTACTGAGAAATGGTTTAAATTGTTTTTAGAAAGTTAATCTGTAACCTTATGAAGTTAAATTTTTCAGGCACAAATAGGATGAAATACATGCCATCATCAGAGTGACATTCATTGTTGTCGTGAAGCTTTTAAACTGTGTACGCTGCCATCACTGTACATATTGTGCCTCTATCACTCTAATTCAGTGCTGAAAACAAAGTTTGGTTACTTATACAAAACTGACAACTGCATTCTGAACTGAATTTAGCTGCAGTATATACTTGGTCTTTGTGTTCATCACCTGAGACTGAGGGGTTTGGTTCAGCACACAACTGTACGACCCTCACTATGTCTGCAGTTTACATGTAAAGTGTGTACAGAATTTCAGCCTACGACGCCTGAGGTGGACTGTGAACAGAAGTTTCTCCATAGAATGACTGACTACATTTACTAAAATGTGTAATGCATAATAATTATCAACCACAGAGACCTTTCTTTAAAGTTTTATCAGACTTCCAGTTTGAATTAAGTTTGCAAAATAACCATTTTTGTTGTTGAGCTGAAATCTGGATGCTGTATGTGTTCATGTAGTAGTAAGGCTGGGTGATATGGCCAAACAAATTATCACGATAACATTTTTTATATCAGTCGATAACAATAATTATCACGATAAATTTCAAATCTTTATTTCTTTCAAGTTTAAAGGCAGACTTCTGCTCCATAAGTGAAAGTTGTAGAAACCAGACCATTAATTGTGGTTTTAAACTACTCTTTATGGTCAAGACAAACAGTGTGGACTTCATTTATAAAGGATGGGTGCTATTGTTTGGACTTTAAATTTTGGGCTACCATTCACTCCCATTATAAAGCATGGATTAGCCTGGACATTATTTAATATAACTTTGATTGTATTCGTCTGAAAGAAGAATGTCATATACATCTAGGATGGCTTGAGGGTGAGTAAATCATGGGGTAATATTCATTTTTGGGTGAACTAACCCTTTAAGGGAGCTGTATATGCTCAAAAGTTGTTGCTGCGTTTGGAAACCTGTTTGCTTTGACTTCATATATCTGGTGTTAATGTATTTATTATTTTAATGTGTTGTAGCCTGGAATACAAGTACAATAAATATCACATACTTTAAGACTTTTACTCAAGTAATATTCTAAACGGTGACTTCAACTTCTACCAAAGTCATTTTCTGGTAAGATATCTGTATTTTTACTTGAGTATGGCGTTCAGGTACTTTATACACCACTGTGTAAACTGCATTTATGACAAAGAACTGCACAGATGCAGATATGATACAATCTATCGATAAACACGCACCTTGTCCTCTGTCTCTCGCTCTGCGGATTGAAGAGCGCACTGAAAGACGGGGAGGAGCCGATCGAAGTCTGCCGCTGTTTTCATATGAAATGTAAAGGGGACTGAGGCGATCACTAATTCGTGTACAGCAGGGTTCCTCAATTAGTTTTTGCCGATTGTAATGCATTACTTTTAAAAGTAACTTTCCCCAACACTGGACACGACGCGATAAAAAGTATATTTTCCTTGTAGTTTTTGTCCTAACCACCCGCGACAGCGACACGTGACAATAAGCACATGGGATTTCAGTTTTTATTTTCTGCGACGTCGCGGCAGGAACAACATACAAAATATGATATGATATTGTGATAATCTCAGGTAATGATTTAGTGCTTTATTCAATGTTAAAAGTGTAACCAACACGTGTATTCCATAACAAAGATATCAGTCACTCACTCAAAACTGTTGAACTGTTCACATTTGAATCATCTATTTTCCATGTCCACTTTTCTTTTCTGCACACTCTCCATGTTTTTGCTGTCACATCGTATCTACACTGGACGCACAAAGCATTGCAAATCATTTGAACGTTGTGTCAGTACGTTATAAATAGAACGAGTCAGCAGTTTACTGTTGGGGATTTGTTGTGTCGCGCCCCATCCAAGACAGGATCACTGATTATAAAGAGTTATTGTATTTTATTGCGTCGCGCCGCTCGCGTCCGGTGTAGACACAATGTAAGTTAATGTAGCTTTCTGATGCTGCGTTTGAATTTTCATGCCATATTATTTGAAATTAGTGTGGGCCAACCTTTTTTCTCTCAGGGACCGGATGTGGCCTGCGGGCCGCCTATTGAGGAACCCTGGTGTAGCCTACATGTAACAGGTATGGAAAGTAATATGTTCATTTCATATGTAGAATTACACAAATGTTCACGATGTATACCTGATATGCCTGTCTGTGTGTGTGTACCTTCCCCTTTAAATGTCTGACAGCAGCATTAATCTTAATTTCCTGTCTTTGCACCTCCTCTTCCCTTTCTGCACTGTCTCTGCATGGCAGAGGTGGGTTTTTTAACGAGCTCTGATTAATCTAATTTCATCTTTGCTTAAAATCACTTTTATACTCTGTTTAAATCATATTTGTGACATTATTTTACATGTATATTTGATTATTTCTGTATTTTCACTAAATTTGATCCGTTTTCTGTCGATCGATGCACTTGAAGCACGTGCTAATTGCGTTGCACTTTACATTAATTTAACAGAAAGGACAAGAAGGGCGAAAACACACTGTAAAGACTGTTTTGTGTTTTATCAGAGTAAAAGAAGAGGCGAACCGTCAGCTGATGTCCATCTGGTTACTACATTGAGAGAAAAAAAACACACAACACAGATAACACCGGTTACATACAGTTTATGGAGCTAATCGCAAAATATAATCGCTATAGCCCCCCTAAAAATGGCCTAGCGACGCCCATGTGCATTGCATTTTTATGAAAATCTTTATAGAGCTAACCAATAGATTAAAACTCCACATATCAACAATAACTCACACAGATCAGTCATACTGTATTCCAAAACGTATGATATTTGATCATTTGTTTCTGATTCATGATTTGATTTTATTTGTCAGAGACAATAATTTAAATGTGGGATTTTTATAATTGAATCAGGAAAAAGCTTTTGATCGCGTGGATCATGAGTTTATTTGGGGTCATAGGATGCGACATGCACATTTACAAGTTGTTTGAACTGAAATGTGTGTTGGCAGTGTGTGTGCACAACCACAATATAATGATAAAAATCCACCCAGTGTTTTTTTTTCTTAATCTCGTTAAATGTTTTCCCCTTTCTCAAATCGAGCCGATCTCAGATGTCTGTCTGTGTGACGTCACACAGACAGGTCTCTCCCACGATAGTTTGATTGACAGTAGCGTTTCAGCACAGACTGGACTGGTGTCTTACCTTAGCTCCGCCCTGAGTGAGCTGTCATCAGTCTGCCATTGTTTCACCGCCGGAGCAGATGTAGACAAGAATGACTCCTAAGCGACTGAGGTGTTCTGTTGTTGGATGTAATAATGAACATAGCAGTCATTATTAACTCCCGACATATGAGCCGCTGAACTCGCAGTGGATTACATGTTTCTGAAGGGAATGCATCCCTGATCTACATAAATGCATCTATGGTTGCGCTAATCATTCATGATCCAGCTTCACCTACAGAAGAATCTTTGCAAATCGCATTTCCTAATAATGTGCTAATTAGCAAGTTTCACGATGAATGCGGCTAAAGTAAACACTCTCTCTGAGAGCAGCTCGGAAGAGAGGGGCGGGGTCAGCAGAGCTCATTAACATTTAAAGGAAAATGCTACAAAAATGGCTTGATCTGGAAAGAGCTGTTTTTGACAGGGTAAAAAATTAGTTTTTTACACTACCATTGAGAACTTTTAACCAAACAATGTTACAGACTTTTCATTAAGACCCTAAAGAATCATATCAACTTGGGCATTGATTATGGACATCCTATGACCCCTTTAAATGTTTTGAAGCTTTTGGATTTGTTTCTTCATTTATTTCTTATGTGAAATTGTTGTATACAACTTAGACTCAAAAGAGTGGAGATCAGCAGAAGAGATTGCCAGACAGGCTGAACTTAGGTCTGTGAGGGTGGTAGAGCAGTTGAGTTTAGGCTTGAAAGCCGCTCTCCTTCCTTCTCTTTTGCAGTTTTTGAATTGTATTTTAGAGAGTGGGCCTATACAGTTACCTTTTCCTAAGCTAAGTGTGTCACCTGAAATTTGCCCCGAGGCCAGTCAGGTTGGGAAACTGTTAACAGCGGGAAAAAAAGATATGTATCAGGTCTGTGTAAAACTGCTTATTTTAAAGATCTTCATGAAAGAAGTGATACAAAATGGAGAGAAAAACTTTTTTTCCTTCTTGGAGGCTTTTTTTTAATATAAAAGTCCCCTTCCAAAACGTTCAGGTGATCTACAGTGGAGAATATTGCATTGTGTGCTAGCCACAAATGTTTTTGTTTCCAAATTTAATTTGAATGTTTTGTCTTTTGTCATTTCTGTAATAGTCATGAAACTATCATGTTTTCATTGAATGTCCATTATATGTGTGTGTGTGTGTGTGTGTGTGTGTGTGTGTGTGTGTGTGCATCAATACCAATAAAGAAGCTTTATTTTTAAGAGTGTACTTAGAGGAAGTTCACACAGAAATATCATTAGCTGTTGATCAGGACCCGTATTCATAAAGCTCCTAAGAATCCTCTCAGAGAGCTCTAGAAATCAAAGAATCTTCGTTTAAGAGTGATTCAGGACCAATCTGAGAGCAACTCTGAGTGAGGAAAAGACAAAAACTTTCATCTTAGTGAGGAGGCGGGGCTGAGCCTGTTGCTATGACACATTATTCTGTAGACAGTGATTGGTTGTCCAAGAAAAAAAAGAAAAAGAGCACTTTAAAATAGTCTAATTTTTTTTCCTATTTTACCCTAATCTCACACACACACACACACACACAAACACACACATATACACAGTGCTTAACAAATCTATTAGACCAACTCTCATAATAAAGAGAGAAAAATGTCTCAGGTTACGTATATAACCATGGTTCCCTGAGTAGGGAACGAGACACTGCATCCTCTAGGGGTCGCTATGGGGAACGGTATACCCACGCCACCATGCTGAGGGGAGTGCATGCCAGAACCATGGAAAGCACTAAGTACCAACTCTACCATAGCCGTGGGAGTTGCCCCTGGGACGTTAAGACAGCTGTCAGTGACATTATTCCCTTCGGCCAAAGGCCTAGGCTACATACCCCAAAAACGTATCTGTTAGGGCCAGAACTCCTGGGCCTGGGGTAGAGCTCAAGGCTTGGAATCAGAAATAGATTCCTTTAAGGGAATACGACCAAGAGCCTAGAATCATACTAGTCTTGGCCTGTCACACAGGGGCTACCGCACGTTTCTCTTTGTATGTGCTGAAGGAACTGTCTCAACAGACCCCTAGTA
>NW_015556067.1:2107-2330 GCF_001515605.1 Sinocyclocheilus anshuiensis | reverse complement strand
CCAAATAATTACCTGTTAGGGCAAGACTCCTGGGCCTGGGGTAGAGCTCAAGGCTTGGAATCAGAAATAGATTCCTTTAAGGGAATACGACCAAGAGTCTAGAATCATATTAAATCTTGGCCTGTCACACAGGGCATATGCATATGCTGAAGGAACAACAGACCCCTAGTAGCAACACCCTGTTAAAGTAGGTATCCAGAGGATACATAGGAGGAGCAGTGAC
>NW_015556067.1:0-1917 GCF_001515605.1 Sinocyclocheilus anshuiensis | reverse complement strand
GTGGATTTTAGAAAGTGGGCAAAGCATAACGTGCACACACTTGAATACCGTTCTAGGGGTTCTCGTGGCACCCTGAAAGAGCAGCCCATAGATAGAAATAGCGTATCCCCAAACGCTATGTCTAAGGCATACTGGAGTGGCTAGCAGTAAATCTCTAGCTGAGGGAGCAAACACCCAGTTCTCAATCGAGAGGGGGCTCGACCTACAGCATGTTCCAATGCTGGAACGACTAGCAGTAAGTTACCTTAGCTGAGGGAGCACAAACCCAGCTCTCAACCAGAGGGGGCTTGACCTACAGCACGATCATTAGAAATCAGAAGGATAAGCGTACTGCAAGCTAGCCAAAAACGCAGCGCATCCAGAGAGGCGGAGGAAGGGCCTAGTTCGCTTAACAAAATCTAAGTAACAAAAAAAAAAAAAAATCATTTTAGCGGGGAAATGTCGCCCGATTAGGCTGTCAGACACGAAATCAGAAGGGTAAGCGTACTGCAAGCTAGCCAAAAAACTCAGCGCATCAGAGAGGGGGAGGAAGGGCCTAGTTCGCTTAAAAAAATCTAAGTAAAAAAAAAAAAAAAAAATCATTTTAGCGGTGAAATGTCGCCCGATTAGGCTGTCAGACACTCACTGGATGTCATGACAACAATGTCACGCAGGTAAACTTTAAATATCTCGCCTTCACTTTCATTTCAGACCATCTCCAAAAAGACATAAAAAAAAAATAATAAAGTTTAACAGTTTATCAAAGTAGGAAATTAGTGCTCTTGAAATACGAAATGGAGGTGGGTCCGGATTGAATTCCCTGCGGGTCCAGATCCGGACCGGAGTCCGAACATTGAGAAGCACTGATTTAGGCAAATATTACCTGGAAATTAATTTAGGTAAATTTTACTATGCAATAGTCAGCTTGAATCATATAAAATGTAATTTCCCAACAAAATTGAGGCCAGTGAAAAAGCTGAGTTGCTAGTAATTTTGGAAAACCACTAGCCACAGTGACTGCAGAGCAAAAGCATTAATGTCAAGCCCTGCCTGTAATCATAGTGACAGAGACTAAAGTAAAAGTAAAGAGAGTGACTGTCTCTGCTCTGAACACACACTGATCTGATCCGGCCTCACCTTCACTACAGGTTTTGCTCTCGATGTATGAATACACATATGAGTAAATATTGATTGAAACAACATTACAGTATCATGATCACTGTTATGAACTGAAAATCCTTATGAGAAAAATACTGCACTAAATTAAATATCTGGTTTGCTTGTAGTTGGTGTTGATTATTAAAAATATTTCCAATTATGTGTAACAACTAAATGAAACACTGATTTGTATATTAAGTCAACATTTATGTTCTTTAATTCACATATTAAACAATTTCATAGTGTACAACATTTAGATAATTTAAGAGTATCATAAACTTTCAAAAATGTCAATAGGTTTATTTAGGAGGACAATGATATTAAACTCACCCTTCACTGAGAGATAAACATCAGGGCTTGAGTGTGATGAGACTGATCTTCCATCTATGTGTCCTTTACACGTGTACTGACCCGCATCAGATGTTTCAGATCGTTCAATAGTGAGAGTGTTTCCAGTGTTATGCTCAGACACATTACTGCTGTCTTTATACCACTCATATCTCCAGTTACTGTGATCAGAGTTTATCTCACACGTCAGATTCACTCTCTCTCCAGTGAATACAGGACTGTTTGGAGTCACAGTCAGTGAAGATGTGGGTAAAGCTGTGAAGAAAGACAAAAACATGAAGTGACTGAAACAGCAGTTCAGAGGAAATAATTACTTTGTAAATGTGTTACAAAACGTCTCTAGGTTACGTATGTAACCATGGTTCCAAGAGGGAACGAGACGCTGCTTCGAGATTCGCTTTGGGAACGCCCTTGCGTGACCGCGTTCTGAAG
>NW_015556066.1:68782-72220 GCF_001515605.1 Sinocyclocheilus anshuiensis | reverse complement strand
TGCTCCCAAGACAAGATGTACTGGAAAACAACAAAAAATAAGAATGTTCTCCCTGTAAATGGCACAAAAAAACCTCTGACTCCTCTCGCAAAATGAAACTTTCGCCTCAAAACAGTTTTACCTGTGTTCAAAATCAAACACTGCTCTCAAATCATAAACAAAGTGATCAAAATGATATACACTATCAAGCAGTCAGTAAACAATACACCAAAAAATAGAAAACACATTGTTCAAAACATATAGTCCTCAGAGAGAAGTAATTTTTTTATATCAAAACAAATTTCATATTTTTCCGTTATTGTCTTTTGATGAACGAAAACATGTTCTATCATAGTAGCTCAAAATTGATCAGAAATTACTACTCTGCTTTGCTCTTTGCAATTTTTTTTTTGTTCTTCCTCCTCCTTGTACCCCTATTTTTACAGTACTGTACCCTGCATCTCACAAACTTGTCCTTTGTCTCTGTGATACTGTAATTCTTGTTCTTTGTTGCTATGAACCTGCAACCAGTCAAAATCTATTGAGCAGTCAGTACTGTTAACAAATGGAAAGCACAATGTTCAGGGCCATACAATTTGTTCATTGTACAGTATACAGCCTACAATGCACTGTACTACAGTATACAATACTAAAAGGGACAAAAATCAAAGGAGTAAACATGTGATCAATGTGCTTCTTCTTGTCTTTGGCCTGGGTCAGGCTAGAGCACTTTGTCGACATCACAAGCAATAATTGTCCCTCCTGAGGCAACGGGGGAAGAAGCCTCTTGTGTGCCATATCCAGCCCTGACATGATTCCTCACCTATATCACCACAGGCTAAATCCATGGCTTGCAGCAGATTTACTCTGGTGTAGGGTTGTCTATCATATACTTTCCATCTCCAAGAGGAGAAAAACTCCTCAATCGGATTCAGGAAAGGCGAGTATGGAGGGAGGTACAAGTTCATAAACTGCCCATTGATGTTAAACCATTCCCTTACCTGAGCAGCTCGGTGGAAACTGACATTGTCCCACACTATCACATAGGTGGGAATGGGATTCTCATTTAGCTCTTGACCCTGCTGCTCTTGAACCTGCTGCTCAAATAAAATATATCTTAGATTGGCAATAAATCTTAGAAGGTGCTGGGTGTTATATGGCCCGAGTGTAACATGGTGATGTAGAACACCATGGTTGCTGATAGCAGCACAGATTGTGACATTGCCACCTCGTTGACCAGGGACTTCAACAATGGCCCGCTGTCCAATCATGTTTCGGCCTCTCCTTCTCCTCTTTGTTAGATTGAAGCCTGCTTCATCGACAAAGATGAAGTCATGGGGTCTGTCCAAGGATTCCAAGTCAAATATTGTCTGTGTAGAAATACAATATACTGTATTTAGAATTTTGTAAATCGTACAGAGACAGTGCTATACTGTAGAGTACAATTAGGCCTACTGTATGCACTCCTTATTCACATACATTGTATGTACTGAAGAGTAATGTCATTCACGTAGTATGTGTTAGTACTGTAGACAATCTGGATTACAGTAAATGTTTCTGAATGTACACTTACTTGCACATACTGAGCTCGCAGTTCTTTCACCCTTGGTGAGTTGCGCTCAAAAGGTACTCTGTATACTTGTTTAATTCGCATCCTGTTACGATGGAGGACACGGTCAATTGTGGAAATGCTCACACTGTCGATTCCCTGGAAGTGTGTGTTGTCTTGTATCACTCGTTCCTGGATTTCTCTGAGTCGTATTGCATTATCTTGAAGGACCATGCCCACTATAACGGCCTCTTGCTCCTGAGTGAATAAAGCTGTCCTTCCACTTGTATGTGGCAGCCTTGCAATTCTACAAAAAGTAGATGTGCAGTTACAAAAAATATTCATGCAGTACTATACATACAGTGATGAACTTTACAAATGTCTATTGAAACAGCTGCATATAGTGTAGTACAGTAAATTTGCTATTACAAAAATACAGTAGTATACTGTACCTGTTCTCTTCTCTGAATGTCCTTACTATGGTGGACACAGAAAATCGGCTCAAATTGGGTTGCACTCTAAGTCCTGCTTCCCTCATTGTCAGTCCATGGACAAGAACATGGTCTATGACTGTTGCTCGAATTTCATCAGATATTTCCACTCTTTGTCTTCCTCTTTCTTGCCCTCCTCCGCCTCTTCCTCCTCGTCGCCCACCTCGCATATGCACTCGTCCTCGTCCTCTCACATTGTTTCGTTAGTAGATAAATGTTTAACGTAATATATACGATAATTATTAAACAGATATGATAACAAAAAACATTACAGACTACTCACCATGCTCTCTCGTTGTCAATAACTCCGCCCCTCACTTCCGGTTCTGTGCACAATTAGCTAAATGAGTTCAGGCAACTGAGAACTTTGTTCAGCCAATGGGTTTTAGTGTTTTAGCAATCGAGAAAAACTAACACACAAACAAGGCATATAACAGAGGAAAGTAAAGCAAACTATGAATTTTTATGAATAATAAACATCTCCAAAACTTCACCGCAAGGCCCATTTACAGCATGCATCCGAAAATTAATCAAAACATCCACAGAAAAAAGTTATATACTATAAAGTATGACAACAAATTAAAGCTTCAATATAAGATAATAAAGCCAAGCACACATTAAGTACTTAGTAGATAAATGTTTAACGTAATATATACGATAATTATTAAACAGATATGATAACAAAAAACATTACAGACTACTCACCATGCTCTCTCGTTGTCAATAACTCCGCCCCTCACTTCCGGTTCTGTGGCTGCGGGTCTGCAGCTGCCTCCGTATCAACTGTACAATGCCACATACATTCACTTCAGTGTTAAAGGTGGGGTAAGCGATTTTTCAAAAACGCTTTAGAAAACTGATTAGGGCCGAGTAGCAAAACAAACTTGTAGCCAATCAGCAGTAAGGGGCGTGTCTACTCATGATGTGGAGGAGAGAGCGTTCAGTGCACAGGACGGACATTAGCTGAGACGAGCAACAGAAAGATAGAGATGGCGGATAAAAAATAAAAGAGGAAAACTTCTGTGGAACAAAAGAAGGCTTAAGGCAAGAAGTAGGACACAAATTCAAGTTTCAATATAAGATAATAAAGCCAAGCACATGTTAAGTACTTAGCAGATAAATGCTTAACGTAATATATACGATAATTATTAAACATATGATAGCAAAACCATTACAGAGTACTCACCGTGCTCTCTCGTTGTCAATAACTCCGCCCCTCACTTCCGGTTCTGTGGCTGCGGGTCTGCAGCTGCCTCCGTATCAACTGTACAATGCCACATACATTCACTTCAGTGTTAAAGGTGGGGTAAGCGATTTTTCAAAAACGCTTTAGAAAACTGATTAGGGCCGAGTAGCAAAACAAACTTGTAGCCAATCAGCAGTAAGGGGCGTGTCTACTCATGATGTGGAGGAGAGAGC
>NW_015556066.1:61140-68355 GCF_001515605.1 Sinocyclocheilus anshuiensis | reverse complement strand
ATGACAGAACCTAGTGATGCCATGTAGACAGAGAAGAGAAGTGGTCCAAGAACTGAGCCCTGAGCCCTGAGGCACCCCAGTAGCTAGATGTTGTGACTTGGACACCTCACCTCTCCAAGATAGGACCTATCTGAGAGGTAAGACTCAAACCATTGGAGTGCGATTCCTGAGATGCCCTTTGCCAATAGGGTTGATAGGAGGATCTGGTGGTTAACCGTGTCAAAAGCAGCGGACAGATCCAGCAAGATAAGTATTGAAGATTTGGAATCCGCTCTTGCCAGTCTTTGGGCTTCAACAACTGAGAGCAAGGCAGTCTCGGTCGATTGTCCACTTCTGAAACCAGACTGGTTGCTGTCCAGGAGGCTGTTCTGTGTGAGAAAGGCAGAGACTTAGTTGAACACAGCTCGTTCAAGTGCTTTTGCAATGAAAGGAAGAAGGGAAACCGGTCACACATTCATATATATATATATATATATGTGTGTGTGTCTGTATTTAAATATACATAATAAATATACACAGTACACACACATATATTCTGTAAACAAAAACCTTTAGCTTGGATGCGATTAATCGTGATTAATCGTTTGACAGCACTAGTTTATATTTTTATTCCGTGGCAGAAATAAGCATAAAAAAAGTGTAAGGTGTAAAATGTCTCGGTTACGTATGTAACCCTCGTTCCCTGAAGGAGGGAACGGAGACGTTATGTCAGTGACTGACAAATTGGGATCCTCGCTAGAAAGACCAATCACCTTCGAGTGTTAACAAAACAAGCCAATAAGTGTTGGCGTACGATCTTTGCGTCGCGCACCCCGCCCCGCAGCGTGGGTATATAAGGAGAGCACATTCAGTTTTTCGCTGAGGAACCAAGACAGTGTGCCTCTGCCGTACAGCGGAGGTACAGCAACTGTGGCGATGGAATGTAACGTCTCCATTCCCTCCTTCAGGGAATGAGAGTTACATACGTAACCGAGATGTTCCCTTTCAGTCAGTCACGTTCGACGTTACGTTAGTGACTGACAAATTGGGATCCGTATGGAAAACGCCACTATTGCTGACCCCCTCCAGTGCCCTGCGAAAGCCGGCAAGTCCCCCCACACCAGTTGGGGCGGAAGATAGGACAGGGCTGAGACAGAGTTGTCCGCCACTGCTGTTCCGTAACAGTGGGATATTGGATAACACTGGGAAAGTGTACCCAAGTAGGGGAACGCTACGGAAGCCACATCCTACATAAAGGAGGTATCATGTGGAAGTTACACATATGGACTGGCCATAGGGCAGTACTACATATGAAAGTCCCTGCGGTAGACTCAGCCAACCTGGGGTGAGATCAATACATAGCAGAGACGGCCAGGGAAGACACGGGCTTACCGTAAGTGAAGCCGTACCGTGGAAGAATACACATGTGGGACCACCCGAAGGGGGAATCACTACACACGGGCACCTAGCCCAGCACAAGGGCTGACCTTGGGCATACACACGAGTGCTGGACCTGGCGTCTGGCGCTCCGCCACGCCTGACCGCCAGGGTTCACCAAAAAAGGGAAACTGACTGAGAAGCGCTTATGCGCACATATCCGGTCCGTAGAGGGGAATGCCACAGCAAGCGTGATTGACATTGAGCGGGTCCGGTGTTACTGACCAACTGACCAGTTCACCACCTGATCCCTGAAAGGCGTGGGGGGAACTTTGGGCACATATCCAGGCCGGGGATTCAGGACAACGTTAGAGTCGGCTAGCCAGAATTCAAGGCACGTATCGTTGACCGAAAATGCCTGCAGGTCCCCGACCCTCTTGACCGAAGCCAATGCAGTGAGGAGCACTGTCTTTAGTGACAGAAACTAAAGCTCTACTGACTGCAGAGGTTCGAAGGGCTCCTCCTTCAAGGCCGTCAGGACCGAGGGGAGATCCCAAGAGGGTACCAGGTGGGGGCGCGGAGGATTCAGCCTCCTCGCACCTCTAAGGAACCTGATGACCAAGTTGTGCTTTCCAAGAGACTTGCCGTATACTGCATCGTGATGTGCGGCGATAGCGGCAGCATACACTTTAAGAGTGGAGGGAGACAGCCTTCACTACAGCCCTTCTTGCAGAAAGGAGAGCATGACCGCGATCGGGCATCTACGGGGGTCTTCCCGCCGGGAAGAACACCAATCGACGAACAGGTTTCACTTCAGCACGTAGGCGTGCCTTGTAGAGGGCGCTCTAGCTGAAGTGATGGTGTTAACTACCGCTGGAGGTAGATCACCTAGAACCTCCACATCCTGTCCAGAGACCACACATGGAGATTCCACAGGTCTGGGCGCGGGTCCCAAAGGAGATCCTTCCTCAGAGGAATATGCCAAGGAGGGGCTGTTGCGAGGAGCATCAGTTCTGGGAACCAAGTCCGACTGGGCCAGTATGGCGCTACTAAGAGGACCTGCTCCTCGTCCTCCCTGACCTTGCACAGTGTCTGTGCGAGAAGGCTCACTGGGGGAAACGCATACTTGCATAGGCCCCGCGGCCAGCTGTGTGCCAGCGCATCCGTGCCGAGGGTCCCCTCGGACAATGAATAAAACAGCTGGCAGTGGGACGTGAGAGGCAAACAGGTCTACCTGAGTGTCCCCGAAGCGTCTCCAGATCAGCTGGACTGTCTCGGGGTGGAGTCGCCATTCTCCCGGAAGGGTGGGCTGACGTGAGAGCTCGTCGGTTGCACGATTGAGCTCGCCTGGGACGTGAACGGCGGGAAGCGACCTCAGATGCTTCTGACTCCAAAGGAGGAGATGGTGGGCGAGTTGCGACATGCAACGGGAGAGTAGACCGCCCTGGTGGTTGATGTACGCAACGGTCGCAGTGTTGTCCGTCCGGACCAATACGTGCTTGTCGTGTAGCAGTGATTTGAAGCGGCGCAGAGCAAGCCATACTGCTAGCAACTCGAGGCAATTGATATGCCACTGCAGACGAGGCCCTGTCCAGGTGCCCGATGCTGCATGCCCGATGCACATGGCACCCCAGCCTATGGCAGAGGCATCTGTTGAGACAACAACATGCCTGGACACTTGCACTAGGGGAACTCCTGCCCGAATAAAGGCAAGGTCCGACCATAGGCTGAAGGGCAGGACGGGGTGACTGAGACCCGGTAAGTGCCGCATTGCCATGCCCATCTTGGGACTCGGTCGTGAACCCAATGCTGAAGTGGTCTCATATGAAGTAATCCGAGCTGCGTGACAGTGGCAGCGGATGCCATATGCCTCAGGAGCCTCTGAAACTGTTTCAGTGGAACCGCCCTCCTGCGCTGAAACGACTCCAGGCAGCTCAGCATCGACTGAGCGTGCTCTACTGAGAGGTGCGCTGTAAGATTGATCGAGTCCAACTCCATACCGAGAAAAGAGATCCTCTGCACGGGGGAGATTTTGCTCTTTTCCCAGCTCACCCGAAGCCCCAACCGGCTGAGGTGGCGAAGTACCACATCCCTGTGTTCGCACAACTGTGCTCGAGACTGGGCCAGTACGAGCCAGTCATCGAGGTAGTTGAGAATGCGAATGCGGAACGGAACGAGGGCTGCCTCCACGACCTTGGTGAAGACACGAGGCGACAGGGACAGCCCGAAGGGGAGGACCTTGTTCTGATATGCTCGCCCATCGAAAGCAAAGCGGAGAAACGGCCTGTGTCGAGGGAGGATCGAAACATGAAAGTACACATCCTTCAGGTCGATCGCTGTAAACCAATCGAGCAGACGAACGCATCGAAAGATACGTTTCTGCGTTAACATCCTGAACGGGAGCCTGTGAAGGGTCCGGTTCAGAACCCGCAGGTCCAGGATTGGTCGTAACCCACCGCCTTTCTTGGGTACAATGAAGTAGGGGCTGTAAAACCCCGACTTCATATTGGCTGGAGGGAACGGCTCTATCGCATTCTGCGCCAGCAGGACTGCGATTTCCGCTCGCAAGACAGGAGCATCCGGGCGAACTGAATCGTATAGCCGAGTCTGATGGTTCTCGTGAGCCAGCGAGACGGTCTGGGGAGCACTAACCAGGCCCCCAGGAACCGAACAAGCGGGACTAGGGGAACCACCGACGTACCCGCAGTGGGGCAGTGAGGTGGAGCACAGGGACCCGACCCGGAAGGCACAGCGTCCCGGAGTGGGGTCTGAGTGCGCGGTGCAACACTTACCTGGCTCCTCGGTTGGGCAGGGGGCGCGTGAGAAGGCATAGCGTCCTTTAACCGGGCCCTGCTGCCCGCTGGCGAAAGGAGAGGGGGACAGGAGTGTCGAGGCTGTGCCTCGCACACTGCCATCCTCGCTCTCTTGAGACCCAGAGAAATAGACAGAGACAGGCTGCACCGCTTTCCTGCTGCCAGCTCCACGCTGCGGCCGGTGTGAAGGCTGCTGCTGAGGCCGAGCTGGAGCGGAGGTGGAGGCAGCAGGAGGGCGCCCTCGGTGATGAGCGGGAGGAGGGACTGCAGCCGGCGGGGGGGGGTGATGACAGCAGCAGGTCGCCGTGGCAGGATGTGTCTGATCGCCTCCGTCTGCTTCTGTGCGGCGGAGAACTGCTGGGCGAAGCTCTCCATCGCATCACCGAAGAGGCCAGCCTGGGAGATCGGGGAGTCCAGGAAATGGTGTTTGTCGGCCTCCCTCATATCTGCCAGATTCAGCCAAAGGTGTCGTTCCTGGACCACCAGGGTGGACATCGTCTGACCGAGGGACCGCGCCGTGACTTTTGTTCGTAGTCGTGCACAGTTTCTGCATTACCCCTGGGTCAGAACTGCCCTCGTGCAGCTGCTTCAACACCTTGGCCTGGTAGACCTGCAGGAGGGCCATGGCGTGCAGGGCGGAGGCGGCCTGTCCAGCAGCTCTGTAAGCCTTGGCCATTAGAGCGGACAAGAACTTACAAGCCCTGGACGGGAGGCGTGGATTACCCCGCCAGGCGGCAGCGCTTTGCGGGCAGAGCTGCATCGCAATAGCGCGCTCAACTGGGGGGATCTCCACATACCCCTTAGCCGCCCCGCCATCGAGGGCAGTGAGGACGGAAGAAGCACTAGCTCTGTTTCAGGCAGAAAAAGGTGCCCTCCAAGATCTAGTAACTTCTTCATGCACTTCCGGGAAGAATGGAACCGGAGGTGGCTGCCGACAATCGGGCTGTGGCACCCCCAGGAACCAAGCTGTTGGTTCATCCAAGCTCGAGCGTTCGGGAGATGGAGGGGGTTTCCATTGCAACCCAACGCTCTCGGCGGCCCGGGAAAGCATTGCAGTCAGCTCTGGATCTGACTCGGGCAATGCCACTCTTCCTGATGGAGGCAGCGCAGCCGAGTCCTCATCTCTAGAGCCTAGCTCATCCCCCGATGCAGTGATCGACATCCCGTCATCTGCCGGAGGCCCGAATGAGATGCTAGACCCCACCCTGTCCGGGGTCTCAGCCACCTCATCGCGGAACACCAGAGGGTGCGATGTGCTGGAGGAGTGAGGGGCCCACGGAGATGCACTCGACGGGGATGCCATCACTGTGATCCTCAGATCACCCTGGCCATACGCCAAAGTAGTCCTCCGCTGCTGGGAGGAACTAGAACGGGGCATGGGGAGGGGAACTCCCCCTCGTTTAATGAAGAGGAGCCTCGATCACAACATTGCGATGGTCATGTCCCCGCAATGAGAAAAAGTCAAAGTCAAAGTCACTTTTATTGTCACATCACCACAGCACATGTGCCTTGGTGAGTGAAATTCTTGGGAGCGTGCTCCAGACAGTGCAGAAACAATTTACATATAAACATACAAACCTCAACAGATGACAATGTGCAATATGCACATACATATAGTCAGTACAGTGTACTATTAGACATACTTACAGTTAGCACTACACATTATACACAGTATTTACATGCAGTTAGCAATACACATTTATACACAGTACGTACACATTCTACATTATGTAGACATATATACACAAAATATGCGAAGGTGCAACAGATTATACATTAACTGGATACGCAAAATGTCATGGATGTGCATTGGATGGTATCCAGTGGTAGCAGATAGATTATTGTGTTTAAATGCAGTGTCTATGTATGGTCCAGTATTGAACTGTTGGAGTTAAAACATGAGTCATCCACGAGCGCTGCCTCAGTGTGCTCAATGCCCAGGAACGAGATGCAGCGATCGTGACCATCAGATGGAGCCAGGAAGCGACCACTCCCAGAAACACACAAGTGGAAGGCCATCTTTAAAAAGACGCCGCGTCACTCGTGGAGCTCTTTTAGATTTGCTCTTTTAGGAAATAAAGTGTTGAAGCGCCCAGGAGAGGTCGCAGCGTGACCACAGTTTGAAGAGCTGCAGCATGCCGTCCAAACACCAACAGCAGCACTGGACCAGCAACCCCCGCTGATGCGCCGTAACACCAACACTGTCGGATGCTGTCTTGTAGACACTTTGCTCGGTAACCAGACCAGCTGAAAGGCTCGGCTCAAAAGCGAAAAGCTGAATGTGCGACTGCACGCGCTCTCCTTATATACCCGCGCTGAAGGGCGGGGTGAGCGATGCAAAGATCGCACGCAAACACTTATTGGCTTGTTTTGTTAACACTCGAAGGTGATTGGTCTCTCTAGCGAGGATCCCAATTCGTCAGTCACTGACGTAACGTCGAATGTGACTGACTGAACGGGAACTATGCTTTCTTTCATTCAAGGTGTACATATTTTCATTCCACATAATCATTGTTTCAAAACACAATATCTTTGTAATATGTAATGAGAATTGGTTTCAAATAGTATGTTCTGTAATTTAGTTCATTAACTTATAACAACCAGTTTATTTGATATAAAGCTACACAAGATACATGGTTGAAATAAGCTAACTGTTTACAGCTATTTGTTGAGGAATGTGAAGCAGGAGTTGCTCAGGCTCACTTCTTCCTGAATCAGAATGGTTGAGATGGAGCAGAAGGTGAATGTTCCTCAGACACTGAAGCAGTCTTGGCTCATCAGTGTACACCGAGCTGCGGAGATACTGGAGTTAAAGATGAATCCTTAATTCTTCTATTGATTTATTTGCTTCCGCTCGTAATAGGATTATCAGTCTTATCAGTCAGACTTCAACTGAATTAGTGGAGATGACATCCCAGAGTGCTGCTGGAGTTCCGGTGCTGAGCGAAATACACTGCTGGAGCCTGCTATATAACAACACTCACACACACACACACACACACACACACACACAGACACACACACACACACACACAACGGTGGGAGC
>NW_015556066.1:41328-60906 GCF_001515605.1 Sinocyclocheilus anshuiensis | reverse complement strand
CACGCCAACACTTATTGGCTTGTTTTGTTAACACTCGAAGGTGATTGGTCTCTCTAGCGAGGATCCCAATTCGTCAGTCACTGACGTAACGTCGAATGTGACTGACTGAACGGGAACTATGCTTTCTTTCATTCAAGGTGTACATATTTTCATTCCACATAATCATTGTTTCAAAACACAATATCTTTGTAATATGTAATGAGAATTGGTTTCAAATAGTATGTTCTGTAATTTAGTTCATTAACTTATAACAACCAGTTTATTTGATATAAAGCTACACAAGATACATGGTTGAAATAAGCTAACTGTTTACAGCTATTTGTTGAGGAATGTGAAGCAGGAGTTGCTCAGGCTCACTTCTTCCTGAATCAGAATGGTTGAGATGGAGCAGAAGGTGAATGTTCCTCAGACACTGAAGCAGTCTTGGCTCATCAGTGTACACCGAGCTGCGGAGATACTGGAGTTAAAGATGAATCCTTAATTCTTCTATTGATTTATTTGCTTCCGCTCGTAATAGGATTATCAGTCTTATCAGTCAGACTTCAACTGAATTAGTGGAGATGACATCCCAGAGTGCTGCTGGAGTTCCGGTGCTGAGCGAAATACACTGCTGGAGCCTGCTATATAACAACACTCACACACACACACACACACACACACACACACAGACACACACACACACACACACAACGGTAGGAGCAATGATAAAGTGGACAGTCATGTTTGAAATGGTGTCAGATGTGTGAATTTGTGTGTGTTTCTTTGAGCATAAACTAAAGTAATGAGAAGCAGCTGATCAACAACTACAAATCTGTTTTTCAGTTCAGTTCATTCATGTGCTGTTTGGCTGTTATTAATAGTTCACTGTTTATTGTTGGATCAATATTGAAGTTTCAGTCTCAATCAAATCAACAATGTATTCACGTCATCATTGTGTCTATGAGTTAGTACAGACCACTGATTCTCAAAGTATGGTATGCAGAGGAATCACTGCATTAAATATAAATTAATGTTAAAACACTTTTAAAAAGTTTGCAAGGTGGCTAAATGATGCCTGTGTTAATTTATTTGATCAAGTATTGTACTTTTTTTTATTTTACATTCAAGTACAGTACAGGTTTGTTTACTTTTTAAGTACAGTACAGTTTTTATTTAACTTTAAGGTACAGTACATTTTAATTTAATCATTTAAGTTTTTTATTTACCTGTATGTAAGCACAGTGCAGTGTTAATGTTCAAACTGTATTTACAATGTTAAAGTGGCTGACAACAACAAATATTCTTATCAGGAATAAAACTGCCTTGTTTTTGATCTGTGCAGAGCTGTAGCTGAATAGGTAGGCCTACTACGCTACTGTATTTTAATGTTGGTCATTATGGTGGTACTTGGAGAGCCAAATATTTTCTGAGGTGGTACTTGGTGTAAAAAGTTTGAGAACCACTGGTATAGTCAAAGTCTTTTACCCCCGGGTTCACAGACAAGGCTTAAGCCTAGTCCCAGACTAAAATGTAAGTCTGAGCTGTTTCAACTGAAAGAACTTGCACTGATTGATCTTAAAATATATCAGTGCCTTTGTTTTGTCTCAAGATGGACACCAGTAATGTTTTTTTCTAAGGCGCGTTTATAAAAATTACTTCAATGTCTTAATTGACCTATGGCCTAATCCTGGCTTAGTCTAAGCCCTGTCTGTGATTAGAATGTCTAGATCTGAACATAAATAACCATGTGATTGGCTGGCTAACTTGTGTGAGTAGGACAGGGGTTTTCAATCCTGGCTTTACTTGTAAATAAAATTCCATTTACCACTATAGAAGTTTACTCAACTATGATGACTTCTGCTTCTGCTTCCCCGGAAAAGTGGAAAGGGATGGAGAAAGAACGAAATGTAACTGTTTGAAATGCATGTGCACTGTTCAGTTGAATGATAACGTTTGCTTTCTTTGATGAAATGCTGTTAAACTGAAGAGACCAAGCAAACTGTCAGCTTAAATAACCACAAGATTATAATACAAAAGATCGCACCATTTATTTGTCGATCTGACATGCGTGGAAGTTGCGATGTAACAGCTTGTTGTTTGTCATTTCTCCGATCACAAATGCAGACATGATTTTATGTTTACGCGGCGCGATGCAATGCAATGCGTAAAAAGACAGTATAAGCCATTATAATCAGTAATTATGTCCCCACTGGATGCAACAAATGCCTCATTTATAATGGGTTTTAATATTTTTGTCTCATCGCTCTGGCCGGACAGTGCATCACAGTATGGTAAGGGGCGTAACATTTCCGTCAAACGCTTGAGGTATTCGGCCAATCACAATGAACTGGATAGCTGGCCAATCAGAGCACACCTCGCTTTTCAGACCGATGAGCTTTGTAAAAATCGATGCGTTTCAGAAAGGCGGGGCATAGAGGAGAAACAATAATGTACAGTATGTGGAAAATAATGTGTTTTTTGAACCTTAAACCGCATAAACACATTTCATTTTACCAAATACACAAAATAATGTTCTTTTTAGCAACATCATATGACCCCTTTAAAATAAACCTTCAACCCTCTCTCAATGTACCATAGTAAATCTGTTGTAGTTAAACTTGTCCACATGGTTTTATGTTAATATTATTGAAAATAACAGATCATTTAGTGTTACATGTTCTTTGTTGTTTATTCTAAATAAAGAAGTATGTTCATTAATGTACAGATATGTTGTATTCTAAGTTTCTATTTTTATAATTTATATATGATGAAGATAAATGGACATTTGTGTTTCAAACATTTATTGAAGGTGTTTGTGTGAATGGCTGTATGTGTGAATGCCTTGTGATGATGCTCTTTGGAATAAAATAAAAACTACCTCTCAAAACAGTGTTTGGTGATCATTTTTAAACAGTTAAAAACTATTGCGGATGTTAACACACACACACACACGTTTGTTTCTGTGAATTGTGGGGACTTTCCATAGACTTCTATTATTTTTATACTGACCAAACGATATTTTCTATCCCAACCCACTAATTCTCAAAGTGTGGTACGCGGGCTCCCTCTAGTGGTACGCAGAGGAATCACTGAATTAAATATATATTCATGTTAAAACACTTTTAAAAAGTTTGCAAGGTCGCTAAATGATGTCTGTGTTAATTATTTTTTTTGATCAAGTACTGTACATATTTTACTTTACATTTAAGTACAGTACAGTTTTTTTACTTTCTAAGTACAGTACAGTTTTTATTTAACTTTTAGGTACAGTAGGGTATATTTTAATTTAATCATTTAAGTTTTTTATTTACCTGTATGTAAGCACAGTGCAGTGTTAATGTTCAAACTGTATTTACAATGTTAAAGTGGCTGACAACAACAAATATTCTTATCAGGAATAAAACTGCCTTGTTTTTGATCTGTGCAGAGCTGTAGCTGAATAGGTAGGCCTACTACGCTACTGTATTTTAATGTTGGTCATTATGGTGGTACTTGGAGAGCCAAATATTTTCTGAGGTGGTACTTGGTGTAAAAAGTTTGAGAACCACTGGTATAGTCAAAGTCTTTTACCCCCGGGTTCACAGACAAGGCTTAAGCCTAGTCCCAGACTAAAATGTAAGTCTGAGCTGTTTCAACTGAAAGAACTTGCACTGATTGATCTTAAAATATATCAGTGCCTTTGTTTTGTCTCAAGATGGACACCAGTAATGTTTTTTTCTAAGGCGCGTTTATAAAAATTACTTCAATGTCTTAATTGACCTATGGCCTAATCCTGGCTTAGTCTAAGCCCTGTCTGTGATTAGAATGTCTAGATCTGAACATAAATAACCATGTGATTGGCTGGCTAACTTGTGTGAGTAGGACAGGGGTTTTCAATCCTGGCTTTACTTGTAAATAAAATTCCATTTACCACTATAGAAGTTTACTCAACTATGATGACTTCTGCTTCTGCTTCCCCGGAAAAGTGGAAAGGGATGGAGAAAGAACGAAATGTAACTGTTTGAAATGCATGTGCACTGTTCAGTTGAATGATAACGTTTGCTTTCTTTGATGAAATGCTGTTAAACTGAAGAGACCAAGCAAACTGTCAGCTTAAATAACCACAAGATTATAATACAAAAGATCGCACCATTTATTTGTCGATCTGACATGCGTGGAAGTTGCGATGTAACAGTCCTAAAGCTACAGAATTACTGAGCAGAGATTCACCACCGGAGAGCGGAGATGTACTGTATTACTTTTTACATACAACTATACATATTAATATATATTTACATATATCAAAAATAAAGTTTCATTCATCACCAATAACATCATCAGTATTTCACAAAACAAAATAATCAATCCATTCACAAATGAGTGCAAAATGTCTGAGGGAATAAAGTATTGAGGGAATAAAATGAATGTAAATGTCATTGGCTCTTCACAGGATGTGCAAAATAGAGTTTGGCAAAGTGATGTCAGAGTTCATTCAACATGAGGGTGATCCAGAGAGAAATGGTGGTCCAAAAACTCTAGCAGTAATGAGTTAAATTCCAAGGGTTTGAACAAAATACAAGCTCACACTTGAGTCAATCGAGAAGTCTTCAAACAAAGTAAATACAAAAGCCCTTCTGAGGTTTTGAACACAGATGCTCCTCAACAATCGGTTTTCAGGTGTAGCATTTCTTTCACATGACCCTCATATCATGCAGATGCTGTAGAATGTAGTAAAATGTTCGGTATAAATATAGTTATTAAGAATAATGTACTGAGATTTCACAATCACAGGTGAAGACACCATAAGCCAGAAAAAGAGAAGAAAAAGTAAAGTTCATTTAGGATTAGTGATATTCTAGGTTAATCTATCAATGGAAGCACTGTATGATTGCTGTTTATATAATGTACTGGTAACACTGAGATAAGGTATATATAAATAGCCTAACTATATGGTTTCTATAATATTTGCTATGAAAAACAATAACCTGAAGATATTCTGTATAAGTACAAATGCACAACAAACAACTGATATGGCTTAATAACAAAAATACTGTGATTATATTCCATTACTCATTTAATATATTTAGTACATCATTAATATAATAAAATTCAATATGAATATTCTACTTTTCTGCCACAATACCATGGTTACTGTCAAAGTTACTACAGTAAAACCATGGTAAAAGTTGGTTATTTGTAAATTGAAACGCCTTCTAACTGGATCATTGTTGCAGAGGTGTTTCCACATCAGTTGTTGAGAATGATCCAGCTCTGATTTATTTGGCTTTAAACTAGTTTAAATCGCACACCTATGTGCAGGGCCATATTAACCATTGGGCTAGGTGGGGCTGAAGGTCCGGGGCCCGAGCAAGAAGAGGGCCCGTGATTGACTGTGGGGTAGATTGACTGGCGCGCTGATCATCAAAGTCACCACGCCCCCCACTTATTAGGGCTGTTATTTAATTGAGCTTTTCCGTAAATTCCATGTATTACCATTTGAGATTGAAGCGTAAAGTCTGAATTTGGTTTTCCAATCAAATGCATTTATTCTATATTTGACATGTGAACGATATGCGCACGTATCTATCAGGTGATCGCTGCTCAGTATGTCTGCATTCACCTCTCTTCACTTCATTCTGGAGTAATCTGGAAATGGTCACGCAAAGAACAATATTCGATAAGTAAAAATTTCAGCAATTCTGAGAGAGAGGGGCTCAAAAAATTAAAAACTTCAAATACAAACAACAGAAAAAAAAAACCTGCTATCAGGTTATTTTACTAAAGCTGATGATGGAGTGGAAGTTGTTGGAACAGCAAGTGAACCGGGCACATGGAGCAGATAAATACAGTATCATCGTCCACACAGATTTTAGGTTAGTTTGATTATTAACTGGATGTATATTTTTTTTGTGTTTGAACAAACTCTATATTCATTTAAGGGTTGGGAGATAATCCGGTAGAAATATATCAATCGTTTTGCGCATCAAGATGTAGGCTAAGCTATCATTTAAACGCTTTTTAAGCAGGTTTTAAAACAAATGGCTTAAACTGTTAATGAAGCAGTGGGGCAGAATTCATTCTGCGTGCATTAAGACCGTGATTCGCGCGGCATGCACCTGCTCGTATTGCGACTGACTAAACTTGTTGCTCTTTGTGCTTAAATGTTCAAATACATAGTTATGTGTCAAAAATTATTATCTTTGCGAGTATCCTCGTAAACACAGTTATTTGTGTCTTAAATTAACATTAATAGTTAAAGATAAAACATATGTAGTGTTAGGCTACATGAGATCCTGCCTATATAATGAGATCTTAAAAGGATAGTTCACCCAAAAATGAAGATACTGTCATCATATACTTACCCTCAAATTGTTCTAAACCTCTATGAATTTCTTTGTTCTCCTCAACATAAAAGAATATATTTTGAAAAATGATCACAACTAGTTTCTGGTCCCCATTGACTACAATAGTATATATTTTTCCATACTATTGAAGTCATGGGGGCCCAGCAACTGTCTGATTACCAGTATTGTTCCAAATATATTATTTTGCATTTAACAGCAGAAGGAATCTCATACAGGTTTAGAACAACAACATAATTTTCATTTTTGGGTGAACTATTCCTCTAACGCAGCCTAATATAGCTGCTGTTGCCATAATGTAAATCAAACATCAGAAAGAAAATCACTTACTGTCCTTGACTGAATCACTTTTGTAAAATAAATAAGAATGAATGTATATTGAATATATACATTGGAGACCATTCAGTCTATTTGTACATTTTCTTTATACATCATAATATTATTCAGTGCTTTAAGTTTTTCAAGTAGGTTGATTTCTTATGATCTTTGTTCTGTTGTAGCCTAATTTATGACTGTTTACTTGTCTTCAGTAAGTTTATTTTTACTTAGGCTAGTATTATTTTTTGTGATATTGAAATTGGTAACAAAAATTATGAAATTTCAGTGCATCAAGAATTTTGATATGGGATAAAAATCCTATTTAAAGCATATATGTCATTATTGTGAAGGGGGGCCCTGCAGTAAGTCATAGCCCCGGGGCCCAGTGCAGTCTTAATGTGGCCCTGCCTATGTGATTTGTCCTGGAGAACTCTGTGCTGAACTCGAGCTCGATCACTATCTCACTGCGCTGTTTAGTGGTCTCGTGATCACAACTGGTCAGTGTAGTAGATACATTCACTTTTAGCTCTCTTTTAGCAGTCTGGAGCCCTGGTAGACTACTGTCAATTACACTTTTATTTAATAGTTTATTTTATTTAATTGCCTTATCTTGGCATTGTATTATTAGTGGAAAATTTTATACATCTTTATTTGACCTCAAAGCATATCACCTCCCGCCTTCTATTTAAATATAGAAAACACCTGTCAGCAGAATTTTGTCTGACATCTGGACATGTCATTTGTTTTTATCATAGAATCATATAAAATAACTGGTTGCTGTGGTGCAAAACTATTAACTTTTTACAACAAAAAGAATAGCAATGTACAGTGAAAGAATTGCAAGATTTACTAGTCATTAGCTATTTTTATAAAAAAAATGCAACCGCATTTAAAAAATATTTTGACATGAAATTCAAATATTTTTCTATTCATCTATTAGTCTGCATTTCTTGAACATCTGTTTTGAGAAATTATATTTTTCTCCCATTCAAAAATGAATCCCGCATTCATATGGGATTTATAGCCTACGTCACTCCCACAACTTTGCTGCTTGTATAGGGTATATGGCCTCTAGCAGCACAAAAAACAAAACTTTTATTTCAATTGTGAATGGATTATAAGCCCTATTTAGCCTAGAAAGTGTGCAAATAGCCCTTACTTTATAATCACTAAAAAGGTGTCACTTACTTCAGTTTATCACAAAGTTCCTTTATAATCAATGAACCTCTTATTTACACCGTGTTACAGTGAGAGGATTCACAAGCGTTCAGGAAAGAAATCGGGCGTTTAGATGTGAATGAATGCAATGGCCAATCACAGGTGTTCAATAAATCAACAGATATGTCTGCGATTGGCTACATTGCTCAGCGCTACGAAAACACGTTGTAAATAGAATCTTTTTTTTTTGGCAATTTACAGAGCAAACACAAATGAGCACTGGAGCCTTTACCAAATCTGTTTTGCCAATATCCTATCATTACAGTTTTAACTGAAGGTGCTTTTGACTGCATGAGAAAATGGATGTGTGGCGTGAGAGCGTGAGAAAAGTTTCAATTGCATGAGTCTCATGAGTTGGCAGCCCTGTATATTATCATTGTGGACTGAGAGCTGAATATGTGTGATTCAATACATTTCAGCTAGCTTTAGAGGAATGTCACTGCCCAGTGGGTGTGGACTTTTTATTTTCTATTTTATTTTATTTTTTCAGTGTCAGTTCACAGCATGGGATTCGGGGCAAGGTGAATGATATATCCTGCTGGGGTCGTTACAGATAGTCCTTCTCCTCCTGTGATTGGCACTGAAGAGCAATCAAACTCCAGCTGATTTTGGGACTTAAATTGATTAAATTGTGAACCTCTGTCTGGCTTCACGCTAGCACGCACATGAAAGTACACCTACCTAGATACACACAATTCTTGAAAGAGCAGACTTGTGAGATCACGAAACTTGTGGTCTACATTTTCATATTTGGCAGATGCTTTTACATGGATTCCCTGGCGATCAAAACTGACTGTGGCATTGCTAACACCATGCTCCTGGATTGATAGGATATGAGTTTTACTTCCAGCCTGATCAGACTCATCAGAGAGGACAGCTTGCTCTTGCAGTGTTCGATACTTTCTCCAAATTATTCTGACTCAGATTTCTTCATCAACTCTTCACCAAGCCATCACCTTGAACTTTTTGTCATGTTTCTCAATCCATTCCTGAACAGTTTTTGCAGTGTGGCAGTGTGGCACCCCACAACACTAGCCGTTTTGGAGATGCTCTGACCCAGTCGTCTAGCCATCGTCACTATTTGGCCCTTGTCAAAGTCACTCAGATCTTTTCATGTGCCCATTTTTCCTGCTTTCAACAGATGACATCCAAGCACTGACTGTTTGCTTGCAATCCCACACCTTGACAAGTGGCATTATAATGATATAATCAGTGTGATTCACTTCATCTTTAGCCCGATTCAGACGGCAAATGTTTCTCATGGGGATGTGAGCTATTTTCAACATTTACAGGGGTGAGTCAGTGATTTTAGTGCTGTACGAGTCCAGAATGTTGTGTTTTTCTCCCACCATCCGTGTAAAAATCCCCGGCTGAATTACCTACTGTTTTTTTGACAAACACCAAGTTCGTGTGGTAATTTAATTTCCGTCCGACACAAAGTTCCTTTATAATCAATGAACCTCTTATTTACACCGTGTTACAGTGAGAGGATTCACAAGCGTTCAGGAAAGAAATCGGGCGTTTAGATGTGAATGAATGCAATGGCCAATCACAGGTGTTCAATAAATCAACAGATATGTCTGCGATTGGCTACATTGCTCAGCGCTACGAAAACACGTTGTAAATAGAATCTTTTTTTTTTGGCAATTTACAGAGCAAACACAAATGAGCACTGGAGCCTTTACCAAATCTGTTTTGCCAATATCCTATCATTACAGTTTTAACTGAAGGTGCTTTTGACTGCATGAGAAAATGGATGTGTGGCGTGAGAGCGTGAGAAAAGTTTCAATTGCATGAGTCTCATGAGTTGGCAGCCCTGTATATTATCATTGTGGACTGAGAGCTGAATATGTGTGATTCAATACATTTCAGCTAGCTTTAGAGGAATGTCACTGCCCAGTGGGTGTGGACTTTTTATTTTCTATTTTATTTTATTTTTTCAGTGTCAGTTCACAGCATGGGATTCGGGGCAAGGTGAATGATATATCCTGCTGGGGTCGTTACAGATAGTCCTTCTCCTCCTGTGATTGGCACTGAAGAGCAATCAAACTCCAGCTGATTTTGGGACTTAAATTGATTAAATTGTGAACCTCTGTCTGGCTTCACGCTAGCACGCACATGAAAGTACACCTACCTAGATACACACAATTCTTGAAAGAGCAGACTTGTGAGATCACGAAACTTGTGGTCTACATTTTCATATTTGGCAGATGCTTTTACATGGATTCCCTGGCGATCAAAACTGACTGTGGCATTGCTAACACCATGCTCCTGGATTGATAGGATATGAGTTTTACTTCCAGCCTGATCAGACTCATCAGAGAGGACAGCTTGCTCTTGCAGTGTTCGATACTTTCTCCAAATTATTCTGACTCAGATTTCTTCATCAACTCTTCACCAAGCCATCACCTTGAACTTTTTGTCATGTTTCTCAATCCATTCCTGAACAGTTTTTGCAGTGTGGCAGTGTGGCACCCCACAACACTAGCCGTTTTGGAGATGCTCTGACCCAGTCGTCTAGCCATCGTCACTATTTGGCCCTTGTCAAAGTCACTCAGATCTTTTCATGTGCCCATTTTTCCTGCTTTCAACAGATGACATCCAAGCACTGACTGTTTGCTTGCAATCCCACACCTTGACAAGTGGCATTATAATGATATAATCAGTGTGATTCACTTCATCTTTAGCCCGATTCAGACGGCAAATGTTTCTCATGGGGATGTGAGCTATTTTCAACATTTACAGGGGTGAGTCAGTGATTTTAGTGCTGTACGAGTCCAGAATGTTGTGTTTTTCTCCCACCATCCGTGTAAAAATCCCCGGCTGAATTACCTACTGTTTTTTTGACAAACACCAAGTTCGTGTGGTAATTTAATTTCCGTCCGAATCCACATCTCTGAGTTTACAAGAAGAAATCGATTCAAAATTCACCACAGTATATAATTTTCGCCACTAGAAGGCACATATTCAAAACAAACAAAGACACAAAAGGCATAGTTTGATGACGCCATGATTGAGTGTGGAATCATGGGAGTTGGCGTCTTCATCCCCAACTGATACATTCCAACAGGACTCGAGCAGAAATCATGTTCATGGATGAGCTAGTGTATTTATCAAGATTTATTAACATCACTGTAGTATGAAGCGGGGTGGAGCTGAGAGCCATGGAAGAGGAACTAGGCCGCCAGAGCGATTGCTAATGAGAGACGAGTGTGACACAAGGCTCAAAAGCAGCGGAGCTTTTATTGTGCCACAGTTGACCGCTTCAGCCCAAAGTATGCTTCACTTTTTACGCATGCGTGAGGAACAGCGTACAGTGCGTGACCCGAATTTGGTCATCAGAATAGTATGTGCGCACTATACACGCACCACCCTATTTTGTACTTTGTACAGGCAGGTCGCATATGCGCATTAAATTTGTTTTGCAGTAATCAGTTGATCCACAAGGTGGCAACACTGCCCGGGGCCATTGTTTCACAGTAGAAAACAAAACTAAAGAGAGGGAACAACAACAAAATAGCAGAGACTGCAGCAATAACAACAGACGGCTGCACTGACAAGCGCTTGTGAGCAAGAGGGTATGAGACTTTGGTTTAAAAAAGTTTTTAAATATTTGTTATCAGTCATAAATTATGTGGAAAAATAGAGCAGACACTGGACATGGATGAAGCTTTCTAGAGTGCATGTGTCAACCTCCCGCGTTCACACAACACTAAATGGAGTATACTTCGAAAGGCTATGCGTTCGACTGTTAGCATACGCTAGTGTACGCGTACAAAAACGAAGTATACGTTGGGCTTTCCACTCCTTCCGGTCATGTGTATGTGGGGTAAAGCAGTGCTGTTTTATCATACTACATACATTTGAGTGTGTTGAAATTTCTGTTATAATTTTATAATGCTACTCTGTGCATTCATCGCCTGTCTAATTAAACTATTAAGGTGATGTTCCACAGGGCAACTTTTTAAACAATATTGCCTCAGCAGGCAAACAGGTGAGACACAGGGCCCATGACCGATCTAAAGTATCCAGATAGAAATTTGTCTTTGGTGTTTCCAAGTTTTCCACAATATAAAACCAGAAATCGAGAGTATATGTTTTTTTGTTTGTTTGTTTTTTTTATTAGAGAACTTGTAAGCAACACTATGACAGAAAAACAGGCATCAAAAACAGAAGCTCCAAAGATGATTAAAGAACAAAAAAAATAAAAAATTATAATAAAACAAAACAAAAAAGAAGACAGATTAGTAATATCTTACAATAGACGTAGCTTTTACGTTTTTCACAACTTTAAGAGACTACATTAAAAGAGTAAGTTCGTTAGAGAAAACGTTGTATAAAGGAGGTGATTTCGACAATCAAAATGTATGAATGAAGAATTTGCCATTCAGGATGATGAAATGTACAAAATCTAAAGTCATGTCAGCAGTTCGTGGACATCACAATAGATGTTGGTGCGGGAACTAAAAAAAAAAGGTTCTAGAGGATGATGTGTTTTGCCAGCTGCTTAGTTTGAACTATTATTATAACAGAACTATTCCAAACAATGTGGGCGCAAGGCACTCTCCGTCAAGACTTCAAGGATGCCACCATAGTGCACCTCTACAAACGTAAAGGAAACAGACAGATGTGTGAAAATCACAGAGGAATCTCACTTCTCTGCATTGCAGGTAAAATTCTTGCGAGAATTCTTCGGAACCTCCTTACGGTGCACCAAGAGCAGGGGCTGCTTCCTGAGAGCCAGTGTGGATTCAGGAAAGAACGAGGAACAGTAGACATGATATTTGCTGCCCGACAACTTCAAGAAAAGTGCCAGGAGCAAAATGTTGACTTCTATACGACCTTTGTGGACCTAACCAAGGCATTCGACACTGAAAGACGTGAGGGGCTCTGGAAGATCATGAGCCAGTTTGGTTGCCCAGAAAGATTCATCTGTATAGTAAGACAATTCCACGAGGGCATGCAGGCTCATGTGCTTGATAATGGAGATCTATCTGTTCCCTTCCCAGTTACGAATGGAGTGAAGCAAGGCTGTGTGCTTGCCCCCACACTGTTCATGATGTTCTCTGCAATGCTGTCAGATGCCTTTCTGGACACCGACCTTGGCATTGACATCAAGTTCTACGGACTTTTTGTTTACTGATGACTGTGCCCTGAATGCAGGAAGTGCTCAAGATATGCAAGATAGCCTGGAACTGTTCTCCACAGCATGTAATAACTTCAGCTTGACTATCAGCACAAAGAAGACTGTGGGGATCTATCAGCCTGCCCCAGGAAACCCATACCAGGAGCCCGCTGTGACTGTGAACAACCAGACACTGGTAGCTGTGGACAAGTTTACCTACCTAGGGAGCACCCTCTCACGATGTGTGCCGATGTCAGAATAGCCCAGGTCAGCTCTGCCTTCAGCAGACTTAGTTCATCAGTGTGGGAGCGTAAAGGGATCAGCCTCACCACCAAGCTGAAGGTTTACAGAGCAGTAGTCCTCTCTGCCCTCCTCTATGCCTCTGAAACTTGGACAGTGTACCAGCGACATGCAAAGAAGCTGAATTGTTTCCATCTCTGCTGTCCGCGTAAATTGTTAAAAGTGAGGTGGCAGGATAAATTCCCCAACACAGAAATACTTGAAAGGACAAAGCATGCCCAGTATCTCCACATTGTTGCAAAAATCTCAGTTCCGCTGGGCTGGTCACATTGTGAGAATGCCAAATTAACGTTTACCAAAACGCATCCTGTATGGAGAGCTGAAAAGAGATGCACGCTCGCAAGTTGGACAGAAAAAGAGGTTTAAAGATACTCTAAAAGCCTCAATGAAAGACTTCGGCATCAATCCCTCCACTTGGGTAGACCTCGCACCGGATCGCTCAGCCTGGCACCTTGCTGTATTAAATGGGGCCATGGTCTTAGAGCAGATGCACAGCAAAACTGCAAAGAAAAAAAGAGCAGTACACAAAGCTAGAGTAAGCAGCAATCAAATGACAGAGAGCACCCCAGCTCACTTGATCTGCCCCGTTTGTCAGAGACACTTCCAGGCCAGGATTGGCCTTATTAGCCATTTGCGAACTCACACTTCCCATCCCTAGACGACATTGATGAAGTTGGTCATCTTCTTATTAGAAGGACGAACAGAGTTTGCAAAGAGGTGTGAAATATGAGTTTGATGAGTTGGCGTCAAAGATTTTGAGTCAGGATAGGCCAAGGGTTGAAATGTGCCAAGGAATGATTGTTAGTGCAGCATTTGTAGACAATGAAGAAAAAAGGTTGATTTCTGAGCCATACAGCACAGCATCTTTTACCTCAACAGCTGTTAGTGTGACAGTTCTTAGCACAATGGCTAGCAGCACAACAGTTATTAGCACAGTACATGCTAGTACTGTAGCTTGCAGTGCAGTAGCTATCAGGTCTGATGTGCATGATAGTGAAGACAGCATTAGTTGCAATATTGTTGCAAGTGGATCTGGTGTTCATGATGAGGGGGTTGTAGAGGTACAAGACATTTTTGATGATGTCAATTTGGATTTTAAGGATGTGTAACTAATTTTAACTGAAAAAGCAGAGAAACAATCTTTCCAAAATGATTGTACACTCTGCCAACCCCTCACAACTGTTACAAAAACAGCGTAGAGAAAAGTTAGACAGCAACATATTAGTTGGATATATTTTGTGTAAAATCTTCAGGTGAATTTTTCTTACCTTATTTGAAATACAAAATTTGTAAGGTAAAAGCCATGCTTTTCTCCAATGGAATCTAGGATGGAATTACAATAAAATTTCTCTCTTGGAATAACTCTCTTTTTTTCATGAAAGACATGTCTAATATCTTTGTTAGCCAGCAAAAATTAAAATCCGCACACGGTTATATGCAGGGCTTACACCTCCTCAAAAAATCTGTATTCAATGCTTCATCAGAGGCCAAAAAAAAACAAGTGCAAAAAGTACAAAAGGTGTACAAAGGTGCAATATGTTTTCGAGACAAAGCTCTTCCTCAGTGCCACATTGATTAGTGCACATCTGCACACATTAAAACATCAATATTCACCATGGAATTTCTTATTCATAATTTTACCCATAAATCTTATAAATGTTTCTTATATACTGTACATACATTACAAAAAACAATTCAAAACCAATTCAAATCAAAAATCCATTTGCATTCTCTTTGTAAAAGTTGGCATTCCATGTCACCACCCCTTCGAAGCTGTGGTATGTTCTATTACCGTAAAATCCAAGTCCGATATGGAATGTGCCGCTTCATCAAAATGACGAGCTACTGGAGATTTTATATCCTTTCTCCTAATGGAGCTCATGTGTTCAATAATACTTGATCTATTTGCTAATTGCTTATTACACACACAAGTCAACAAATAAATGACATTAGTGGATGCACGAGTGGTAAACTGTCTAATACGATACACTCGATCTGTCACGCAACTCTTGAAAGACACCTGTTTTCTCCGTATATATTTAAAAGCAGCACATTTATGACAGGAAAAAAAGCCTACTTCATTACCAATACGATCTCTTTTCTTATTACCCGCAAAAGTGTCTGATCTTACAAGATAATCTCTTATGTTCTTCGCTCTATAATGCGAGAATAACGGGGGGTCAGAGAAAAGGCGTGCACATACAGGATCGCTGGTTAGGATGTGCCAATGTTTTTTAATCACATCCTTAATCTCACGACTATGTTTCAAATATGTTGTAGTACAAATAACCGAAAATGCATTAGATTTTACTTTATTTCCAATCCGTGCATCAGTTAAAGTTTCATGTTGCACATTTACTTCTTCAGAAGACCCTCGAATCCTCTCCAGTGCACCATCCAATCACTTATTAGGATAACCCGTAAGGGTAAACTGTTTATACATTCTCACAAATCTTTTTCTCAAATTTAGAATTCTCAGTGCAAATTCGTTTTAAACTGAGAAATTGCAGTTGAAGCAATGCCTTCTTCAAATAGGTTGGATGAGCACTCGTAGAGTGCAAAATTAAATTTTTATCAGTAGGCTTGGTATCAAGAAAAGATACTGAACAGGTATCCACTTCTACATTAAATTTGATCGAATCCACCATATTGTTAAGATGCAAGATAAAATTATCAAGCATGTTCCAAGAACCGTTAAAAATACAGAATATGTCAAAGATATGTTATCTTTTCCACAACACGATGTTACTTAGAAACGGATTATTATCCCATATGTATCTCTCTTCCAAACAGCCCATAAATAGGCACGCATAATCAGGAGAAAACTTAGAGCCCATAGCAGCGCCCTGTTTCTGTTAGAAATATTCATCCTCAAAAAATGTAATCGTTTTTTTTTCTAAAAGCAATTAAATCATATCCAATACAAACTCGGAAGGAGGAGATTTCTCATTCCTTTGCTCCAAGAAAAACTTCATAGCCTTCAAACCTTTCTTATGGGGAATATTCGTATATAGCGAGACAACATTCATTGTTGTAAGACAGAGAGACACATCCTGCTCAACATGTATGATATTCAACTGCTTTAGAAAGTCACCCATGTCCTTTAAATACGATGGAAGATTCTCAACTAATGGTCTCAAAATCCGATCTACATATTGAGACAGGTTCTAACAGGCAATCATTCGATGCCACAATAGGGTGACCAGGCGTATAAATTACGGGAGTGACAGGACAATCTTTCGTTAAAACTGATTTATACATCCCTTTTGATATGATTCCTCACGGAACTTATCCACCTCCACCTTAAAATTAATAGTGGGATCACGATCTAACTTCATGTAACAGGTCTCATTGGACAATTGTAATTTAACTTCTGCTATATAATATTCCTTATTAAACAATACCAACCCTCCACCCTTATCAGCCGGTTTCCAAATCACATCAGTTTTCTTCGACAAATGTTCAAGAGTGTTGAAAATGTGTATGAACAAATGTTCTCCTTCTTGTCGAACGTAATGGTCTTTTTCCGGGACCTCCAAAAGTAAGCCCTGCATATAACTGTGTGCAGATTTTAATTTTTGCTGGCTTCATGTTTTTTGGATCTATGCACCGGACTAATTGTGTGATTTGATATTGGGCATCTGGCGCTGCTCCTCTTCTGTGACTTAATATCTTTGTTAGTGCGTATTTTATCAAATAAATTTTTACCATTTATAAGGAAATTACAATCTTTATTGTCAACTTTATAATAAGTCAGGTGGCTGCACATTAAATTAATAAGCCCAGAGGCAATAACTTTGATTACTACAGAAAATTCTTTAAATTTTATAGGTAAGTTGTACATCCGTGAGCCAACCATTTCTCCAAAAATATACTCTTGCCTTTATTCCAAATTTCGTTATTCCAAATTTTCAATCTGGATAAACCTTGTACCTTTGTTAATACATTTTTGCCTAAAATAGATAAATCTCTTCTTAAACAATTGTCGAAAATCTTTTTTTTTTCTTAATCTTGTTATAAAAATTAAGCTGCTGCCTAACTGACAAGTTTTTTTGATATATACATTCCTAAATATTGAAGATGGCCGCAGCGTGAGTGTGTGTCGCAGAGTCTGTTTGAGTTGCTTTATTTGCGCTATGCCCTATTTAGCCTACTGCTTTTTTGTATATAACATGCCATAATCGCCTATCAGTCTAGTCATATTTTCATGATATAGACTGGATAATATTGAATATAATGGCTCTGAGTAAACAAGACCAGATCTCCTTGCAAACTTTATGGGACAGAATACAACTGATTAAGACTGAGATGCTGATTCTAAAGTCGATCCCATTCAAACAAAACTGAGCAGTACACAAATGTCTTTGAATACTGTTGGGGAACATGTTGTGTCACTTGAACAACGTATCGGCGCCAATGAGGATAATCTACAAGATCTTTCGACACAGATTAACGATCTAACCAAAGATAGTGCTCACCTGATGGATAAGGTCCAAGACTTGGAAAATCGCAGCAGTGCTTCTAATCTTCGCTTTTTGTTGGGATTCCAGAATCTTCAGAGGGCCGCGATATTCTTGGTTTCATGGCTCAGCTAATCCTGCAACTATTTGGGCGAGAAAACTTTCCTGCATTTCCCGCTATTGAGAGGGCGCATCGCAACCCTTTGTTTCGGAACAACGACAGAGCTGGTTCAAGGCCTATCCTGATCAAACTTTCCAATTTTCAGGACAAGGTAAAGTTTCTTCATCTTGCCAGAGAGAAGAAGGAGTTGGTGTTTGAAGGTACTCGAACTTACATTTATCCTGATTTCAGTGCGGAACTCTTAAAGGTGACATATCATGAAAATCTGACTTTTCCAGGTTTTAAGTGCTATAATCAGGTCCCCGGTGCATCTACCAACTAAGGAAACGTGAAAAGGATTAACCCAGTAACTTTGTTTTGGTAAGCCTTTTTCTGCAAGCATCTGAGAAAACGAGTGCGTCTGATTTCACTCCCCTAGTGACGTGACAAAGGGATCTCATTATAATATTACCGCCCTTTAATCTGTAAGTTTACACCCACGGCGCCGTCATTTTGATTTCACAAGTGACAACGGTGTACCAGCTCTAATGACATGGTGAAAGTTTGAGCAAAACATGCTAACTGTTCTGTCTTTGGCTGCACAGACGAGCACAGAACACTGTTTAGAGTCCCAGCCTCAGAGGAGACAACAGAGCAGTGCATTTATTGATTTATTTACTGTATATTGCTGCTGCCACACAGATCTAAAATAAACATGCGATTTATTTCCCAGCAGTTTACCTTCACAGACATAACCGACTGTTTTTTGTAACTCATGTGTGTTTAACGCATGATTTCAGCGCGATAAACATGATAATCAGAACCAAAACAGATGTTTTTAGCAGGTATGAGCTGTAAGGGCACAACTCTATTCTGGAAAAGGGGGCGGGGAGCAGCAGCTCATTTGCATTTAAAGAGACAGACCCGAAAAAGAGCGTGTTTCTGCATCCACTCAAAATAGGCATTTTCAAAATGATATTATAAATTATCTGTGGAGTATTATGAGTGGAAACTTCACAGATACATTCTGGGGACACCTGAGACATATTGTAAAATGGGGCATAATATGTCTCCTTTAAAGAGGCGTCGTAGTTTTGATAAAGTCAGACGGTGACTACGTAAACTGAACTTGAAATATTCTCTCCGGTATCCATGTACATTGAGTGTGATTGTTGATGGCAAGCTTCAATTGTACACTTGCCATAAAATTGCTGCTTTTATGTCCTCTATGTTCTCTTCATTATAAAAGCTGTCTAAATGTATAAGATAATTTCCGCAAGGGAAGAGTGAGAGGGGAAGAAATGTACTAGGGATGCACCGCCCACAAGTTACTTAACGGTAGGGAGAGAGAGAGAGAGAGAGCGAGAAAGAGAGAGAGGGAGAGAGAGAGGGAGAGAGCAATTCTGTTGTGTGATCTTTGATGTTCACTCACTTAGCACACGCATCATTTGGATTAAAACTAAATCGTAAAAATAAGACCAATTATAGGGGCATTCACTATAAACGTAATTTATTTTTAACCTTAGGCATACACGACTTTCTGGCGAAAGTGAATCTAGCAGCCTGTGTGAAATGCACTAGGCTGTACTATTCTGCATCAGTACAAATACGTGCAGGCGTTGCGCGTGTTTCGCTTGCTTGAGTATTTCTGCAAAATTTCTGAAAGTAACAAAAACTTGTAAAATACATTTTAATGGGCATAATTAAGTGTGAAAATAACCGAAGGATATACAGTGA
>NW_015556066.1:40974-41216 GCF_001515605.1 Sinocyclocheilus anshuiensis | reverse complement strand
CTAAGGGTTGCCCGACTAAGTATTGATAGTTGTGTAAATACTGTCATACTAACAGCTGTCTAATTTTTTGTTTGATTGTAATCCATTAGGCTACATACCTATTAAAGTTATCTAACATTATCAAGATGAATTTGTTCTAACACAGTTTAACTCTGAGTTCTTGTCATATTATATTACCATTTTCTAAACTATAGCGAATTAATGTGAGAAATGTTGAAGGTGTCTGAATAAATTTAGGTTTG
>NW_015556066.1:34076-40481 GCF_001515605.1 Sinocyclocheilus anshuiensis | reverse complement strand
GTTTCTGTACCCAATATTTAAAAAATGTACAAATGCAATAAAAATATCGGTATCGGCAAGTACCAAAAAGAAAAGTATCAGTATCGGGCGAGTACTGGAAAAAGTGGTATCGGTGAATCCCTAAAATGTACCCATGTACTTATGTACCCACTGGCTGATCTGTATGTCATTACAGTCTAGTGAGTTACCAGCTATTTGGAAGTACTCCCGTATTACTCCAGTTTATAAAGTGAAAGTGACGTTACCCATACTAGGAATTAGTGCTCTGCATTTATCCCATCCTAAGTGCACACACACAGCAGTGAACACACACACACCGTGAACACACACCCGGAGCAGTGGGCAGCCATTTATGCTGCAGTGCCCGGGGAGCAGTTGGTCAAGGGCACCTCAGTCATGGTATTGAAGGTGGGAGAGAGCGCTGTACATTCACTCCCCCAACCTACAATCCCTGCCGGACCTGAGACTGGGTTATGAGACTGGGTTACGAGTCCGACCCTCTAACCATTAGGCCACGACTTCCCACAGGAAGGAGGTGGTGATATTATTGATCCACAAAATTATAGACCAGTATCAATAATCTGTGTTATTGTCAAAGTATTTGAAAAATGAATCTATAATCAGATATCAAAGTATCTTGAAAATAATAATATTTTATCACTGTTTCAATCTGGATTTAATCTGTTTCAATTTAGGCCTAATTACTCAACAAATAGTGCTCTTCTAAAGTTGACATGATGTATTTTCAGCATTAGATAGTGGTGACCTTACAGGGGCTATTTTTATCGATCTTAAGAAGGCTTTTAATCTAGTTGATCATTACTTATTATTAGATCAATTATATGCAGTTGTTTTTTCTCAAAATTATTTATTGTGGTTTAATTCTTATTAACATAACAGAAAACAATGTGTGGTTATCCAAGGAAAACAATCTGATTGAAGAAAGAGGGGTACCACAGGGCTCAATATTGGGTCCTCTTATTTTTTCTATTTTTATTAATGATTCTCCCTTAGTTCTTTCGCATTGTTCTGTTCATCTGTATGCAGACAATACTGTCATTTATATTTAAAATCCTCATTTACCTCAAATTCTAAATATGCTTCAATCAAATTTTAATGCTTTACAAGAGTGGCTCTATTCTAACAATTTACTACAGATTTTATCCAATAGCTGTAGAAGCTTTAAATGCCTCAGGACTAATGTGAAGAAATGGTTTTGTGTATTTTTGAGTATTTGCACAGTTTTTTTTATGGATTTTGTGCAATTTTTTGAATGTAAGTGGGTGTGTGCACTTTTTTTGGAATGAGAGACAAAAAATCATTTTCATTAGGACTGTTGGACAAATGACAATATAGGTATTTGTATTCATTAACGAAGGTAAATCTCACAAGGTCTTTGGTACAAAGCATATGTTTATATTAAAATCTAATAATATGAAAATAATGTGTAATGATGGCACTTACTTGCACAGAGGGGATCAAATTAAATATCTGGGCTTATGGCTGGATCCTGAACTTTCTTTTAAACCTCACATTGATTATATACTTCATAAGATTAATTTTGTATCGCTCAAAAATTGTTTTTCTTTTAATGCCCGGAAAAAAATGCTTTGCAACATATATTACCGTTTTTTGACTATGCTGATGTAGTTTATCAGAATACAACCAAAAGTAATCTTTTGCCTCTTACTACAGTCTATAATAAATTGTGCAGATTTGTTATTCGATGTTCATATGATGGTCACGGTTCAGCTACTTTGAAGGAGCGAGGAACGAGAAGACGAGGGAATTACAATAATAGCAGTCTTTAATCCTCCAAATCCCTGGGAACACAGAACAGGCAGGAACACACACACGTAGCACATGGAGTAGACGTTTAAGATCCGACAAGGAAACATGGGGCAGACTAAACTATAAATACTACACTTAATGAGGGAATTGGGGAAACACACCTGGGAGCAATTAAACACAATTGGAACAGGAACAGGAAGGGAACCAAATATGGGCATGTCACATAGAGGGAGAACTAGGTCACGGAGCACATGGGGAGCAAATCAAACACACTGACAGTCCATATTCCTGACATATCGCCCCCCTCCCGAAAGGTGCGTCCTCGTGCCGAAGAAACAACAGAAGGAGGGAAGGTTGGGAACTTGGCAGGAGGCCCAGGAGGAGGACGGACACCCGGGAGGGGGCCAGCAGACAGAGTACAGGGAGTTGAGGACAGAGGGAGGAGCCAGGACGGATCAGACCAAGGGAGGAGCCAAGGAGGAAACAGGAGGGACTTGGAGCATGCGGCGCCAGGTGGGACCCAGGCCACAGCCATAATGGCAACCCACGGTGGAGCCGACGGGGGGAGGAGCCATGGAGGAGGAAGGGCTGACGACTCCAGGGGGACGACCAATGGTGGCGGAGCAGGTGGCGGAGGAGCCCGAGGCGGAGACGGAGAGCCGATGAGCCAGGGTTACAACGAGGATCCAGAGGGCCAAGGCGGAGCAGATGGCTCAGGCGACCGATATGGAGGTGGGGATCCAGAAGGCCGCGGTGGAGCCGGAGCGACAGAGGACCAAGGTGGAGCCGAAGGGAAGGAGGAGCCTGACGGAGCCGGAGGGATGAAGGGATGAGGCGCAGCCGGAGGAGTGGAGCCCCGAGGCGCAGGATGATCGACAACAGACCAAGGCGGAGCTGGAGGGACGAGGGAGCCTGGTGGAGCCAGTAAACTGATGGGCCACGGCAGAGAGGAGGGAGCAAGGATCCATGGTGGAGCCGCTGGGTCGACAGGCCGAGGCGGAGCCCGGGGCTTAGAGGCTGGAGGTGGAGGCCAGGGATTCTCCAGCCATGGTGACGATGGAGGATGGCACACCCGTGGAGCTTGCACCGTACAGATGGTGGGCTGAGGGCGAGCAGAGGGGCTGCTAGACGACAGCGGTGGATAAGGCAGGAGCGGGTGGGCGTGCATTTGTGAACTCTCTCTGGGATGGACAGGGAAACAGGAGCCCTCTCTGGGCTAAACTCAGGAACGGGAGGGACAGAGGTCACCGACAGAGGAGGGAGGAGAGGGGGCAGGTCGGTAAACAAGTCAATAAGGTCTCCCTCCACTTTCCATTCACCCAGATCTATTCTCAGCTCACCCTCAGCCATGGTGCAGGGGGCGGAGCTCCTCTCCGCGCTCTCTCTGTCCACGGCTTTCTCCCTCGTGGCGGGCATTGTAGCCGGCTCTCGCACCTGGTCTGCCGATCCATGAGGCTCTGGCTCCGTGGCGATCCTCAGCTCTGTCACACTCCTAGGCGATGGCTCGTCGGTCGCGACGGGCTCTGGCTCTCCGTCAGTGGTGGGCTCGCGCTCTGCGCAGCAGTGTGAAGGTGGGCTGGGCTCTGGGTCAGGCTGTGCTCTGGATCGGTGATAGACGCTCTCCAGACACCGGATGATTGCTTGCCTCCAGCTCAGTCCAGAGGTGTCTGGGAGATCAATGGGGCGGTGGTAATTTGCCCTGATCCAGAACAGTGAGTTCAGCGCAAAAGGTCTTTACGGGCAAGGGAGGTAAACTTAGCGGCGAGGGGATCCATACAGACAAACGGGAGGAAAAAAAAACACTGAGTAAAACACGGAAACTAAACAGAGGGAAAACGCAATTATACTGTTTTAGGTTGGATCTTCTGTCACGGTTCAGCTACTGTGAAGAAGCGAGGAATGAGGACATGAGGGAATTACAATAATAGCAGTCTTTAATCCTCCAAATCACTGGGAACACAGAACAGGCAGGAACACACACACGTAGCACATGGAGTAGACGTTTAAGGTCCGATAAGGATACATGGGGCAGACTACACTATAAATACTACACTTAACAAGGGAATTGGGGAAACACACCTGGCAGCAATGAAACACAATTGGAACAGGAACAGGAAGGGAACCAAATATGGGCATGTCATGCACGAGGGAAAACTAGGTCATGGAGCACATGGGGAGCAAAACAAACACACTGACAGTCCATATTCCTGACAATGATACACACCACTGTATTAGGTAAGCAATGAAACACAATTGGAACAGGAACAGGAAGGGAACCAAATATGGGCATGTCACACACGAGGGAAAACTAGGTCACGGAGCACATGGGGAGCAAAACAAACACACTGACAGTCCATATTCCTGACAATGATACACACCACTGTATTAGGTATGATTTACTTAAATGGTTTTTAAATGGCATATTCACTGGTTGCAATTTATTTTCAAATGTATAAATTTTAATTATCCTAATTATTTGCGTCAGTATTTGATATTATATTCTTCTTCATATCATTTAAGACACTCTGCTAATTATTATTACTATTATTATTTTACTCCTTTAGTTAAGAAAGTGTTTGGGAAAAGGCATTTAGGTATAAGGCTCCAGCAGATTGGAATAATTTACTCTTAAATGTACTATCTTTGACTTCATTTTATGTTAAAAAATGGTCTGTTTTCTTGTTTTGAAACGTGTAATTGCTTTAGATGATATATCTGTGTTTATATTTATATGTGCTAGGTAAATATAACTATAAATATAAATAATATAAATATAATTATTTATACTTCATGTGTTAATATTGTAGTAGGGTGTGTTGTTTTGATTGTTGTTGTTGTTTGTTTTGTGTTATGTTTTTGGATTCTTATGTAATAGGACCCCCTTGAAAACGAGATGATGCATCTCAAGGGGTTTATCCCAAAGAATAAAATTTGTTGCATATTCTTGAAAAATAAAAAAGTAAAAAATTAATGCATTCTTTTACTGGAATGTTAAACAATGATTGTTCAGAAGAATCATGCATTGGAGACCTGAGGCATCAGAAAAAAGTTTTAACTAATTTGATTGCATTCTTAATTTGACTCTTTCAGAAATAAAGTTTAAACATCAGCCAATTGTGAAATTCTTAATTCTCTATTAAATAATGTAATACCGTGAAAGTTTTTTTTTTTTTTTTCAATCAAACACTGATTGATAATAGTTCCACAACAATCAAAAACAAAAATGTGGAAACTAAGCAACCCTGCCTCACTCCTCTGTTGATAAAGAATCTTCTAGAAGAATTATTCTGTAATCTAACGGAACTATTAACATCTCCATAAAACATTTGAACAGTTTTAATAAAACTATTTCCAAAACCAAATGTATAAAACCCTATAGTAAAAATTGATGATCAATTGTGTTAAACACCTTATAAAAGTCGAGAAACAAAATGAGTGCATCTGAATTAACAAAGTGATTATAATCTAATAGGTCCCATACAAGCCTAATATTTGAACTAATATGACGTTTCGCCATAAAACCAGTTTGAGATTCGCCAATTATGTTACTTAAACCACTTTTTAGTCTAGTTACACAAACTAAGGCTAAACTTTTATAATCAATATTTAATAAATTAATTGGTCTCCAATTGTCAATGATTAAGGGGTCTTTATCTGATTTTAGAATTAAACAAATAACACCTTGCTTCATTGTTGAACTCATTTCTTTCTTTTCTAAACATTCTTTATACATGCTAAATAAAGAGTTTTCTATCAGGTCCCCAAAAGCACAATACAACTCAATGGTTAACCCGTCTGATCCAGGGGATTTTCCTTTTTTCATAGAAAAAGGAACTTTAGAAATCTCAGCTTTGGAAATATCATCCTCACCAAATTCTCTATAATCATTAGAAACTATTGGAACACAATTTTGTCATTGGCAGAATGGGAAGTATAAAATTTTTCATAAAAAGAATACACAAAAGACGCTATATCTGAAGGATTATTGGAGATTCTTTAATTTATTTTTGAAGATGAAATAGAGTTTCTTGTATAATTTCTTTTTTTTTTCTCCAGAGAAAAAAATAACTAGTATTCCTTTCTCCTTCCTCAAACCATTTGGCCCTTGACCTCACATAAGCACCTTTGCTTAGTTCTACATACAGTTTATCTATTTCTAAACTGAGAAGACATATTTTAAACTGTTCATCATATATTTTTGTTTAATTAAAGTATTAAGTTTATCTGTTATCTCTGTAATCTTTCTAAGTTTGTTTTTCTTTAACTCTTTGCCTCTTCTCATAGCAATTACCCTGACCTTAAATTTAAATAGCTCCCACTTTTGTGTATAATTCAAATTTTTATTTTCAAAAATATTTGATATCAATTTAACCTGTTCCACAAAATAATTGTCAGATAGCAGATTGTTGTTTCATTGCCGTTTCCACGAATCGTATTAGGGGGGTCATTTACTACTCTTTGGAAACTGTTTGAAGTCAGTTGGGGAGATGATAGTGGTAGACTGTTTAGCATCTCCTTGATAGTGGGGAGAACCCTTTGGCAATTTAACACCCATATAAATGTATAATCTGTGGGCAGGACTGTAATTTATATGCAAATGTCAAAGGCTAAAAG
>NW_015556066.1:32841-34049 GCF_001515605.1 Sinocyclocheilus anshuiensis | reverse complement strand
GCTATCTCAGCATATTGTGATGATTGTGGACCCAGCTTGAAGTGTTGTGGTGGGCAGGGTCGATCATTTAGCCAGAGAACACCAGCACCTGCCTTTAGGATGCCCTCGTGGTTGTAGGAACATCCATCGACGTAGGCTGTGGGCATGCCTTGGCAGACATTCTCGTCAAAATACCTGTGGCAGGTAGGTGGCAGTAGTTGGGGCCTTTCTGCTTCTACGATCTCAGTCGGTGTGTTATCGAAGCAGCTTTGGCTGGCTGCCAGGCCGTTACCCAGAGCCGACTTTGAGCATATCGTGCTTCTACGTTGCGCCCCTGGAGGGCCATTAGCCATGTGGCTATGCGTGTGTTTGTGACCACACTGTCGCGGATGCGCTGGCTGTTGAGGAATGTGACAAGCTGGTGACAAGTTTCTATGATCACTTTCTGTGCTCGGATGACACCCTTCTCAAGCATAGAGTTGATGATCTCCTGTACGGGTTTGTATGATTCAAGGGGGATCTTGTATTGCTTGACAAAAGTGGGTGGAGCTTTTGGGTGCGTTGGGACACCACGGTTAGTGAAGCCACAATCTAAAGAGTCCTTGGCAAATTATTCCTTGTATTTGTACAGGACTTGACGGAGTAGGTTATGGTGATGATCTTGAAGGGTGCTGTTGACACTGTGTGGCCTGAGCTTTCTTCTGGAATCATTGAATCTGAGATGGGTCCAATTATTGGTAGAATTAGTTCAAAGTCATGGAAGTCATAACTCACTAGCCAACCCAGATGGTATGCCTTAGGCACTCTGACGTCCGTTGCCGTGCAGTTATTGAACAAGTTATTGTAGACTGCCCGAGATTTCACTTCAACGAGGGGTGTGGCTTCCAAAGTAAGGCCCAGTTCCCCACATTCGGGTGAAGGTTGGAAGAAGCCTAGGGTGTGGCTGAGAGCTTGGCCGCTTCGCAGGTTGAGTCGAACAGCGACCCCTGAAGGATCTTGACATTGTGTTGACAGGTTTGTCATTGTGGCTTGGCTCGGTGCCCTCTAGAGCAAGTTCTGAACTCTGATTAGTGACAGGATAGATTGTGGTTTTTTTTCCTGTGTTTTCAGAAGCAGTCCTTTGTTTGGCATAGGCCTCCTGGGCCAAATCTCGCAGCTGTTGGGTGGACATAGTCCGAGGGCAAGCCAGAACCCCCAAGTGGTGACTCACTGATGGGAGCAGGTTCAGG
>NW_015556066.1:31067-32315 GCF_001515605.1 Sinocyclocheilus anshuiensis | reverse complement strand
AGATGTAGCTTTCTGGTTCTGTTCTGTGGATGGTTTATATTTGGGCTTGTCCAGGGCCTGTTGAGAGGGGTTCTGCTGCTGGCAGTCCGAGCTCGGTGCTTGTGTCTGTGAGTGTCGGTTCCCCTTGGGCCGTCTCTTGGCTTCCCATGTGGCTCCACCCCTTCGGTTGAGGGGTGGTTGTGACCTGTCCCAGGATCTCTCGGGGCACTCATACTGGTGCTTAGGACGGGCACCACCATGGCCATGCTGCTCTCTGCTGGTTGGGAAGGATCTTGACATTGTGTTGACAGGTTTGTCATTGTGGCTTGGCTCGGCGCCCTCTAGAGCAAGTTCTGAACTCTGATTAGTGACAGGATAGATTGTGGTTTTTTTTCCTGTGTTTTCAGAAGCAGTCCTTTGTTTGGCATAGGCCTCCTGGGCCAAATCTCGCAGCTGTTGGGTGGACATAGTCCGAGGGCAAGCCAGAACCCCCAAGTGGTGACTCACTGTTGGGTGCAGGTTCCGGAGGAACAGAATTTTGAAGTTGAAATCCTGTTCCATTCCTCGCTCATTCCGTGCTCCGAAGTAGGCCTGTTTGAGCCTGTTGTAGTAAGCCTGTGTGGTTTCCTGTCTGCCCTGTTTAAGGTCCATGGCAGTAATCAGTCCTTGCTCTGACTCTGGGTCAGAGAACTCCTTAATCAAAGCCTGCTGCAGTTGCTGGTAATCCACTTTGATCGTTTCTGGCTGCCGGTCTAGAAAGCTCCTCACCTCACGGCTGGCGGTGATCCAGAGCAGATAGAGTCTGTCTCGTGTGGTAGCATTGGCAACAGTTTGCAAGTGAAAGTCAATGTCTTTTAAGTGGGCATGCACCTCGTGTCCTCCTGCAGGGTTTGGAGTGAAAGTGGGAATGTTTCTAGCCAGCTTATCCAAGTCTTTAAGTGACACACCGTGACTGGAAGACAGACTTTGGAAAGGCTCCCACCCCCTTGCTGCTGCTGGGGGTTCTGGGATGCTGGCAGGTGATGTCTTGAGCAGTGGGCTCTCACCCCCCTTTCGAACTGGGAATTCTTGACTAGGAGGTATCAGTCTACTGGTTAGGGAAAATTCTGTGGTGTGCATTTTCCTTTTAGAGTCACTTTGCAGTCTATACGCATGTTTAAGCTCCCGGTGAACAGTGTCAAGTTCTTCTTTTAAATAGTCTCTTTGTTGGGCCAGGGCACTGACTTCAGCCCGGGAACTTTGCAGGTGGCCTTCGCAGGCCCTGGCCCT
>NW_015556066.1:28205-30731 GCF_001515605.1 Sinocyclocheilus anshuiensis | reverse complement strand
AAGTTGAAATCCTGTTCCATTCCTGGCTCGTTCCGTGCTCCGAAGTAGGCCTGTCTGAGCCTGTTGTAGTAAGCCTGTGTGGTTTCCTGTCTGCCCTGTTTAAGGTCCATGGCAGTAATCAGTCCTTGCTCTGACTCTGGGTCAGAGAACTCCTTAATTAGAGCCTGCTGCAGTTGCTGGTAATCCACTTCGACCGTTTCTGGCTGCCGGTCTAGAAAGCTCCTCACCTCACGGCTGGCGGTGATTCGGAGCAGATAGAGTCTGTCTCGCGTGGTAACATTGGCAACAGTTTGCAAGTGAAAGTCAATGTCTTTTAAGTAGGCGTGCACATCGTGGCCTCCTGCAGGGTTTGGAGTGAAAGTGGGAATGTTTCTAGCCAGCTTATCCAATTCTTTAGGTGACACGCCGTGACTGGAAGACAGCCTTTGAAAAGGCTCCCACCCCCTTGCTGCTGCTGGGGGTTCAGGGATGCTGGCAGGTGATGTCTTGAGCAGTGGGCTCTCACCCCCCTTTTGAACTGGAAACCCTTGACTAGGAGGTATCAATCTGCTGGTTAGGGGAAATTCTGTGGTGTGCATTTCCCTTTCAGAGTCACTTTGCAGTCTATACGCATATTTAAGCTCTCGGTGAACCGTATCAAGTTCATCTTTTAAATAGTCTCTTTGTTGGGCCAGGGCACTGACTTCAGCCCGGGAACTTTGCAGGTGGCCTCGCAGGCCTTGGCCCTGGCGTCTCTCTCTTTGATTTCAGTCTCTGCTCTCCTCAGGAAAGCCTCAGCTTGCTGAAGTTTTTCACTTAGTTCCTCTCTGGCGTCCTTTTCCCACTGCGAACAAAATGAAAAACAAACAAACCAACAAATCAAAACACAGAGAGAGACAGAGGAGAGAGCAGGTTTAAGCCTTTCACTGCTGTTAGGGGTTATGACAGGAATTTGCGGCTAACATTAGGCCATTTGTGTTTACGTTATGTTGTGCACTGTATGCATGATGCTCATCAGGACTAATCAAATGTAGGCTTCATTAAATGAGAGAGAATCTATGTATAAGGAATCAATAATTATATTGACCTACTGACACAGAACATCATAGCTACTGTGAAGTGTGAACAGTCAACTTCTGATGATTAATCACTTGTCTTGTACATTGTAATCACTGTACACACACATACGCACTTTTAGCAGAGATCGGTTGTCCTTGTGTAACTCAGCCTGAGGATGGCACTCTAATGTTGATTGACAAGTGTTTTCTAAGTGACACAAGAAAAGCAAGAAGACCCAAGAGCAGGTAGAATAACATTCTTAATAATACAATATACTATATACATGAACCCACTTCCTGAGACTCCTTGACCCTGCCACAATTAATAGGGCCAAACAATATGCAAAATTAATAAGCATGACATAGGCTGAATGGGAAATGAAGCAATAAGTCACATGTGATACAGTGATTCTGCTTATAAAAGCACAATTATTGCTTTTATAATCCAATACAACGACTGGGCTATTTAAATTAATTCAGAATGGTGCATGAATACAGAATGTACAGTCAGAGGTATGTGTTAATCTGCATTTTAGAAATGTCATCAGACAGTGCTGTTATCTGACAATGTTATTTTTGCAGGAAGATTCTGTCTTAACTACACAATTTTGTTTTGTCCCTCCATTCCCGATCATAACAGACCTGCAACCCACCACTTGAAAACCACTGATCCTGTGTATATCTCTCATTTTGCTCAAGTGAGTGGTCATTTTTCTTCACTTTGGTTTCTTTCTGTTGATGGACCGTGCAAATGAGCTGCTACCCACAGCTGTTCTCTTTTTAAACACACAAATGCACTCTTGTGCATGTAGATTCTGTTTTAGTGCTAATCTGATATGGGCTCTATGCACACTTTTCATTTCAAATGTTTAGAATTGCATCTATCAGTGAGCACTGTTTTCTGAATGAATTAAGTGTTTTGTGTCTAAGTAACAACAGCACAAGGAAGCTATTCAATTAAAACTAAATCTCTCTAGATACATTTAAAAAAACGCTTGTAATATTTAGGTAGGATGGTAAACGTAAGCCCATTAACTGCTATACAGAGCTATAAAATAAATCACCACTGTCCTTTGAAAGCATTATGGCATCTCTGTTAAAGTGAAATGCACAGTCAGTTCAGAGAGGTTAATTTGGCACCGCAGTAATAGCTGGGATCAGCCTCCAGTCAATACAGTCAATGAGGCTAAACTACCAGTGAGTCTGGATGTTTTTGACATGGACAGTGCTGCTCTGTTCATGAGGATTGCTATGATCGTAACGAAGCAGAGTCCCTTTCACTGATTGTCCTGGTGATCAAACGAAATAAGCAAACTATTGATATGAAACATGACTATACACATGCACAGACACAACTGGCTCTTGGCTTTGGTCAGTACTATTCTGTGATGCACACAGTTGATAAAGATAGAATTTGGTGGTTGTAAGTCTGGACCGTGTCAGAAAAAAATGACAATGGATCCCCCCCCCCCCGTCCCCCCCTTTCGAC
>NW_015556066.1:21624-26542 GCF_001515605.1 Sinocyclocheilus anshuiensis | reverse complement strand
GGGCCCCCCCCCCCCCGTCAGCTCCTTTCCAGCCTCTGATTCATACTGGAGCTGAACCGGGAAGAAAATAATCAAATAAATAACTGCCAGTGGTCAGTGACAGCACATCTATCACCAGCCTATGTCTGCCTCTGCACCAGCTCCAGCTGCGCTCGCTGCCACCGTTAATATTGCCTCGCTAAATCTTGCTGTGCCCTGTATCATTTTTAAACGACAGTCCTCTAAAACATTAGCCGAGGGCTGTGCGCCAGAGTGCTTTGACAGCAGTTTGTTAGCAGGATAGATGAGCAGTCGCGCACTGTGTTTTCTTGTCCGTAAATGAGCCTGATGGCGTAAAGGTAATAGCAACTGTCAGATAAACACTCAAAACATGGGTTCATCAGGTTTGCTGCTGCTGTTTCAGGAGAGCAGCTTTGGCAGTGGGGATTTGTTAGTTCCCTTATTTAGCTCGATTTTCTGCTTGACTCTTTTACAGGCGCTTTACATGTTTTACTATGACAATTTTGACATAGCCAAATATTGTTTTTCTACAAACAGGGTAGTGAGGTTGTCATGTAATGAGGAATGACTGCATAAATAAAAGACACTATGAGCGCCGTCACACTTCCCCCAACATTTCGCTGTGTAATTTGTGTGAAGGAGGTCAGCAGGGTCCTGCCAAGAGCTGCATATTGTGTTTCTGACATGAAGAATGTAGAATCTGAACAGTTATTTGCTTCAGTTTAAATGTTTATGTTATTGAACTATAAAATGTACTAGTTGGCAATAAAAAAATGTGTTTACAGATACTCATGGCATTAATAACAAGCCAAATCCATTAATTTCCTAAAGGGTTAGTTCACCCAAAATTGAAAATTAGCCCAAGTTTTACGTCCTATGTCATCTGCCGGAACGGCTTCCGCCTACAACAGTTAGCAGAGGTGAGAGAAAAGTGTTTATAATGTTTTAAATATGGATATTGTTTCTTACAAAACGCATGGATTCACTACAGAAGGACTTTATTCACCCCCGGATCCATGTGAGGTACGTTTTATTATGGATTTGCGCACTTTTTGACTACTTTTGGACTGTTGAAAAAAGACACCCACCCACTGTCATCATAAAGCTTGGAAGAGCAAGGATCATTTTTAATATAACTCTGATTGGATTCTGAAAGAAGAAAGTAATATACACCTAGGACACTTTGAGGGTGAGTAAAAGATGGGCTAATTTTCATTTTTTGGTGAACTAACCCTTTAAGTCTAGTTACTCATTCCTATTGGGAATGAATTTGTCAGTTTAATGGTAGCACTTTAAGGTTTCTCGTGTAAGCTGTGTGCTTTACTGCAATATAGTCAGCTGTCAAATGAGGGAACGCCTGAGGTTCCTCTGCATCTATAAAGAGCCATTGAGTTGATTAAAGTCACAAAATATGAATGGCCTTTGGAGAGACAGGAGATGGTTGTGACTGCAGGTGGTGAGCAGATGCTCTTCTCTCTTCCGCTGACACACTAAGACCAGCACAACACAATCAGATTGAGCTTTATTTAACCTCATGATTCAGTTAATCACGTGACCACAGGCCAGTTACTTTAATCCAGTCAATGACAAGAAAGTACATTAAAGTATGGAATATATATATATATAATATATATATATATATATATACACACACACACACACACACTATAACTAGTGTTTATGTACTATATATTTAATCTTCAATGGTTTGAAGTGTTGGTCTAGCTGCGAGTGAGGACACCCACATGTGTAAGCAGCCATCACTTACAGAGTGACATATGAAGGGAACGATAATCAATATCAGACCCTAGCCTGCAGTCCTGTTCATCACGTGCCAACATTCATAATAAAAACCCGCAAGGCATCGTGTGAGACGTCAGTCACTGTTTTTCCCCTGATATACAGTAACACACACAGAATGCCATTGATTTCATTCAGGAAAAAAATAGCCAATGTCAGTGAGGATCAGGAGATCAGGAGAACTGCATCCGTCAACAACCTCTTACAACTAAACTACAGTCAACCTCATGACCTCTGCAAATGTGATTCACATTGAAATGTACTTTTCTCTGTGAGTGCTTACATTTTGCTGTGAGGTCAACCAATCAACTGGCTTCATTCTCTTATATATAGTGAGTATAGTGTGTGTGTGTGTGTGTGTATATATATATAATGTACAGCAATGGTATACAGAAATGACTACAGAAATGTCAGACACTGCTTCTGTCAGAGCCACTAAACTAAATGCAGTTCAAGTCTTGATGGACAGCATATATTTAGAATGAAATGACATAACAGAATTAAATAGGAACTGATACCAGCAAAATTAAACAGGGAAATTGCAGAAGTCAATATAAATTTGCTGTAGACATATTTGTCAAGGCGATTTGTATAAACTGACAGAAGTCCAATTACACTCGACACAGTAACAGCAATGACGTAAATCATTTGTGTATACTGCACTCATAGGTACTAGTCAATAACATTATTTTAAATGCCACTGACTATATTCTTGCAGAAGGAAGCTGTAAGAGCCAATATAATTATTATGGGGCGACGGGGACGAGAGACATGCAGATCCATTTGCAAGCTTTTATTCAAAGACGTGGTCACAAAACAGGCAAGGGTCAGACAATGGCTAACAGATATATTGAGGGCAAAGGCAAGAGAGTAATCCAAAACAGGCATGGTCGATCGACAGCTAACAATATCCAGAGCTCTTGACAAGAGGGGTAATCCGATAACACGAGCAATGGTCCAGGCAAGGCGCAAACATAGTCCAAACGACAAGACGAGAGAAAATCAAGACAGGCAGATAATCAGAAAACAGGCGATCACAAGACAAAACAAGACTAAGAACTGAGACTGGGAACTAAGACAGAAAAACTAAACTGGCTCCGTAAAGGAGAGAGATAAACTCTAAACAATACTCGGCAGTGAGAAAGAGGAAGTCCATGGCTTATGTAGGGTGTGTGATTGGCTGCAGCCTCACGAATCCGTTTGTTCGAGCGGAGGCGGGGAGGCGGAACAGGGGGAGGGACGGAGGGCCAGGTCCACGTGGAAATGGAGAGACCGGGGACTTAGGCAGAGCCAGAAGAGCAGGGCACCAAGGCAGAACTGGCGAAGCAGGAAGCCAGAGCGGAGCAGAGAACCAGGGTGGAGCCGGTGAAGCAGGTGGAGCTGAGGACCACCACAGCAGAGCAGATGGGTCCGAAGACCACCAAAGCAGGACAGAAGACCACCACGGAGGAGCAGAAAACCACCAGAGCAGGACAGAAGACCACCACGGAAGAGCAGAAGACCACCAGAGCAGGACAGAAGACCACCACGGTAGAGCAGAAGACCACCAGAGCAGGACAGAAGACCACCATGGAGGAGCAGAAGACCACCATGCAGGAGCAGACAAAGCAGAAGACCACCAGGTCGGCGCAGAAGACCTCCACGGCAGAGCAGAAGACCACCAGAGCAGAGCAGATGGAGCAGCAGACCACCACGGAGGAGCAGATGGAGCCGGGACCCATGGCAGACACTGGGGCCTAGGGAAAACTGAGACACAAAAGACAGACAGTGCAACTACGGCATCAAAGACTGAGGCAGGGAACGCAAAACGTTCATCCATAGTTTCCCTGGTGACAACTGAACAGGCAGACTCTGGATGATCAGCTGTGACGTGACTCTGGACGATCAGCTGTGACGCGACTTGACTCTGGATGATCAGCTGTGACGTGACTTGACTCTGGACGATCAGCTGAGGTGTGAAGTGATTCTGGATGATCAGTTGTGACGTAAAGTGACTATGGACGTTCAGCTGAGACGTGACTTGACTCTGGACGATCAGCTGTAACGTGAAGTGACTCTGGACGATCAGCTGTGACGTGAAGTGACTCTGGACGATCAGCTGTGACGTGATGAGACTCTGGACGATCAGCTGTGACGTGAAGTGACTCTGGACGATCAGCTGAGACGTGACTTGACTCTGGACGATCAGCTGTGACGTGACAACTCTGGATGATCGGCTGAGATGATGCCAGTCTGGGATACTGAAGAACAGTCCTTGAGGATCTGGATGCAACAGACAGGAAGTGACAGGACTCTGGATGATCAGCTGTGATGTGACAGGACTCTGGATGATCAGCTGTGATGTGAAGTGACTCTGGATGATCAGCTGTGACGTGAAGTGACTCTGGACGATCAGCTGTGACGTGAAGTGACTCTGGAAGATCAGCTGTGACTTGACTTGACTCAGGAATGGCAGCTGTGACATGACGGGGCGTTGTTGTGGCCACCATTTTGCGAACAGGCTCCGCTGTCGCCGCCATAATGTGAGTGCGCTTCGGTGTAACGACAACACACTTTACCCCTGATTCTTCATCGTATTATTCATCGAATTTTGTACCTTGTTTCAATGAAACATTGCAGGATAGTGAATGAAGACTGTTTAAAAAGTGCTGTTATTATGTTTAAAGTCATTACATCAGCAAGTGATCAATCTGCCAGGTGCTGAGTTGTGCAAAGACAGTGGCCTGTTTAATTAAAGACAGGCAGTGAGGTGGATAAGCTTCCATTTATCCTGGCAATCACAGCAAGAGACGACACAGCACCGAACCACACACCTCCGCTAACTGTCCTCATCAACCCCTCTGTTGTGTCCGAACTTAAAGATTGCATTTACAGCACATGATGGGGAGAAATCTGTCATTCCATTTCATGTTTGCAAGAGCTCTTGTTGAGAACAAACAGCAAAACAAGTCAATTCTCCTTTATTTTTTTAGTGCTTTAGTGATAAGCAGTAAATTAACAATCAGTGAAGCAAACTTTGATATTGTTCAGAATATTTTCCATCCAGCTATTTTTGCTTGAAATTGCTTGAAATCACAAAACACTGGGAAAGAGTGGGAAAGAGTGGGATTCATGAGGT
>NW_015556066.1:16137-21614 GCF_001515605.1 Sinocyclocheilus anshuiensis | reverse complement strand
GGATTCATGAGGTTTATCCCACATGAAAAAATACTATAGTAATTTATAGTAAATACTATAGTGCTTTTGAACCATACTATAGTAAAGTACTTGAATTAATTTGTTGTGGTAATTCTATAGTTGCTGTGGTAATATAACAAATAAAGCAATATAAACAAATTTTCTACAACTTTTCTAAAAAAAAGTTTTCTACAACTATAGGGTATATTATATTACAATACACTACAGTTTACTGTAGTAAAAACTAAAGTATACTACAGTATTTTTTTTTACAGTTCATCAGTTCACTATAGTAAATACTACAGTATGCTGTAGCATTCGTATACAAAGTGTAGTAAATACTATAATATATACAGTATAATGCACTTTACTATAGTATGGCTCAAAACACTGTAGTATTTACTGTAAATTACTATAGTATTTTTTCATGAGGTTTATGTCTCGAGATCAGTGAAAGGCTGCGGACCTTAAAGTAAATGTGTAAAATTGTAGTTGTGAGGATGAAGTTTCAGTTGTTGGATCATAGAAAATGAATCCCAGTAAAATCCGTCTCAAATCATATTGCCGTGTTTGTTCACGTGAACTGCTGCTGTAAAGTCAACATCACATGTCGACGCTCCAGGCCTTCTCTCTGGTTTAGAGGAGCACTTAGGCTGATGTGAAGCACCACGGCCTATTCCAGGACTCCAGGCTTTTTATCTTCAAACATCTGAAGCATTTCAGCAAATGTATTTCTCATCAGAATCTCCCTTCACTTCCACCTCTGCCTTTGTTTGAGGCTTTAAAACAAGACACAGGGTTTCTGGGTCAGTGGTTGTGTATTCAAGCGTTCTGCTTTTAAAGTCCTTTGCTCCTCAGGAGGAGATGTGGTTGCATATAAAGTCTATTGTGAGCTTGAACTCTGTGTTGTCATAATTTGCTACCAGTTTAACAGTGTGGAAGGTCTCAGTGCTTCATGCTATGACTGGCAGAAACCTAAGACAGTACATTCAAAGAAAAATGTTCTTACATTAAAGCATGGTTAAAACCATTTAACACATCTATTCCCATAATTAACCACCGTGTCATAATGTCAACTGATATGGTTTGAAGGAACTATGCAAAGCTAAAGAAGGAATACACTGTGATAAAAAGTGGCGCTGAGCTCTCAGAGTTCAGACTAAACTGACAGCTAAGCAATTTCCTCTCGTTCGCTTGAAGTCTGCTCTAGTGTGAGCTTATCGATAGTACAGCAACATCTTTAATCAACACACTTGAGAAGATACTGGTAAAGTCATCCATCGTGAAAATGAGCTAGGCAGATCTGGCTGGTTTGTAGTTTATGTTTGCAGGACATGGACTAATGCAGTAGGATGTGTGCAGTTGTTACCTGTCTTGTGTAAAGACTTTTAACTTACTTCCCGGCTGGTGTGGTTTGTAATTTTTCTGTTAATGTTTGCCCTTTATTGTTCCCAGGTGTTTCTTTGTTTGCCTATTAGTGTTTCCCTTGTTCAGTGTCTAGTGTTTCATCAGTGTTCTCAGCTCTGATCCCTGGTCTCCTGGTTTTTGCATGTTTTGTTTATTTTGGTTGTTATTGTTATTATTTAATAAAGTTTCACCTCCATATGGATCCTGCCTTCCCTCGTCTCTGAGAGCACCCGGCATTACAGAACACCAGACTTAAAAACAATATGCATCCAGTAGAGAAACTATTGTCACTCCAACAAGGTTCAGTCTCTACAGAGGACTATAGAGTTGAGTTTTGCACCTTGGCTAACTGTCTGGACTGGAAAGAAATCACTTTTAAGACCTGCGTTGTGGGCTAAATGAGCCTCTACAGTACATAGACTGTGCTCTGAGACTCTGCCTCTCTCCATACACTGAGGTTTCCGGAGGTCATCCCACTGTCCAGATAGCCCTTCAAATTAAGATTTTTCGAGATCACACTTCAAACGAAGGGGTATGAGAATTATCCGCATAAACCGGCTACAGCGGCAACATGGCTGCCCGAGCGAACACCATGAATGTAAGAATTTTTGGCATTAAAAAAGATTTTAATGAAAAGTAATACTTTGTTTTATGCTACATTCAATCGTGTGTTCATATTTACAGTCACAAAAAAAAATGCTAAAGTTTGCTAACATTAAACCATTAACTGACTGCATGATAGTGCCACAACATATTTTCATGTCTGATCAGGGCGATAACCACCATAGACATTGAGGGGGACTAGTTCCCCCAATAATTAGAAATTGCTAAACCGTCTTCTCAAATATGACCAATTTGAGAGACAGAGATGAGGCTGTCAGAAGTTGCATCTCTCTTTTCAATGAGGGAGTTCACCTCAAAAACAGCGATTTTATCCTCTCGTTGCTGGAAAATATAATGTAGCAATTCAATATTGAAACTTTTTTTTTTAAAAGTCAGCGTTGACAAGTTTCTTTGCTCCTGATGTTTGTGTGTGCGCGATCTCCAATACGTGTTTGTGTGTGTGTCAATATAAGCAGAGCATTAATACAGATTGGTAATTAAATGGCTCTAATGCACACCAGTATTCAGACAGACCATGGAAGCTAGACGACGTAAGATGATGTGTAATGGCATAGTAGTGGTGTCCCATTGCATCATATAATAATTGCTGTTAATAGTGTTCATCGTCTGTTTGACTACTTCTTTAATTGATTTTTCTTTACATTTCTGCCATATGTATATTAACTGACAGTCAACACTGATAAGATACCACTAAATATTGTAGAAACTTGTGTGTCAATATAAGCAGAGCATTAATACAGATTGGTAATTAAATGGCTCTAATGCACACCAGTATTCAGACAGACCATGGAAGCTAGACGACGTAAGATGATGTGTAATGGCATAGTAGTGGTGTCCCATTTCTTATGGGAATATTTTCACCCCTACCCCTTGACACTCTGTTTCAAGGGACAAGGGGAAGGAGTAGGCGTGGGTGAAGGGGTATAACATAGAATTGGGATTGGGCTTACGTTTCCTGTCATGGCCATTGACTTGATAAACTCTCTGAGCCTTTGATCTAGCTCTGCCAGCTCTGTCATGCTTTCATGTTCCACCGACTCCCTTCTGGTCTCCAGCTCCACCTGCTCCAGCTTGGTGGTTTCTTGTTCAATCTGTTTCACCTTGGTTGTTTCCTGCTTTCTCTGTTCTGTGCTGGTGGTCTCCAGTTCTGCCTGCTCCACCTTGGTTTTCAGCACTGCCCTGGCTCCTTGCTCAGCTTTCCGTGAAGCTGCTTTGCAACGATTTGTATCGTGAAAAGCGCTGTACAAATAAACTTGAATTGAATTGAATCATTAGGCGTGTTTCCATTACAGGTTAGTGCAAAACTTTAGCAATATTTTATAAATGTCGATAAAGTATTGCGAAATGATGGCGTTTCCATTAACCAATGTTATGCGACTAAAACATCATTTTTTCCACTCACGATAAGTCATGGCAACAGATTTTGATGGGATTTTGACGGATTTTGGCTACACTAGCCATTATATTTAATCGAAGGAGGCGTATGCGTGAATCTTGACAGAAGCAGCATGGAGAGCAGCTTCTGGGACGTGCCGTGGCGCGACTGGTAACACAAGTGTTGACTAGAGTGGCCGCGATCAGCTCCGGTGGCCATGTTGGAGCCGAAACCCGACCGACTCCCTTCTGGTCTCCAGCTCCACCTGCTCCAGCTTGGTGGTTTCTTGTTCAATCTGTTTCACCTTGGTTGTTTCCTGCTTTCTCTGTTCTGTGCTGGTGGTCTCCAGTTCTGCCTGCTCCACCTTGGGTTTCAGCACTGCCCTGGCTCCTTGCTCAGCTTTCCTGGTAATTTGCCCTTCATTGTTCTTTGTTTGCGTATTAGCCTTCTGTGTATTTCCCTGGCCCCTGTTTTTTTTTTTTTTGGTTGTTATTGTTATTTAATAAAGTTTCACCTGCCTTCCCTCGTCTCTGAGGGAACCTGCACCTGCAGCTGTAGATGTAGCATGTTATAAATATTTTCTGGTTGGATCAATAGAACTGTACTCATCAGTACAGCTCAAGTATTCCTTCATCAACATATCTCCAGAAGTATCGTCCATTCACCATTTACGCCAGATTTTTGCCAATACACAGCCCTAGTATCAGCTGACCCATTGCTCATTTATAACGAAAATACATAAAGTGGAAAATGTATCAGCTGACTCACTGCTCATTTATAATGAAAATACATAAAGTGGTTTCTACGTCTTTAGATGACCATCCCAAATGATGACATCTGGTTGTGTCCATTCAACACCAGGGGTGCATTGGATTCTTGTGGTAAGACTTTCTTGTTTTAAATCAGGGGTCCCCAAAGTCGGTCAACACGGTGACTGAAGGCAATTGTTCTGAAGGAATCTCCAGTGGCCAGGTACCTGTGGAAAAAAATCAAGATACATTACATTAAAAATAATAAAGTTAAAAAGATTTACTGTGCATGTATGTTCTTTGTCTTTTACTATGAGCATGTGTCTATCACACTAGCACGTTTCCATTATAGATTTGTGCAAAACTTTGGCGATATTTTATAAATGTCGATAAAAAAGTATTGTGAAAAGATGGTGTTTCCATTAACCGATGTTATGCGACTAAAACTTAATTTTTTCGTCTCGCGATAAGTCATGGCAACGGATTTTAATGGGATTTTGACAGATTTTGGCTACACTAGCCATTATATTTAATCGAAGGAGGCGTATGCGTGTATCTTGACAGAAGCAGCGCGGAGAGCCGGGGCGCGACTGGTAACACAAGCATTGACTAGAGTGACCGCGATCAGAACGCGCCGCAGACATGTGCAGTGTAAATAGTCTAAGTATTACTGGCAGGGAAAGCCCATTATACTTGACATACAGCCACATATGAAGTGTTTCTTGGAGGTTATATTACATTGAGGAATGATCATATGACTTTTTACAAACGCCATGTGACCTGTAAATGCGAAAAAAACCCGTTTCCATTGCAGTTTTGTGAAATATTCCTTTTTCAAATTGCCTGAAAAACCACCTCATGCGATTGTAAAAACTTTTTTTGCGATATATGGGCGTTTTTGCAAAATTGACACGTTTCCATTAGGCGTATTTTCAATTTTCAATTTCAATTTGCGCAATTTGAAGGGTAATGGAAATGCAGCTACTGGCAGCTTTGGATCTAGTGTTATACATTATGTAGTAAACTGTTTCCAGAAAACACAAATAGCCAGTTAATGACAAACAACATCATTTAATACCTGGCTTATTCTTCACATTATTATTAAGTAAATAAGTAGATAAATATTTCCTCCAGAACTGGTTGTCAAAATTACATCTCTGATCTTCTGACGCAGCTATGCTAGATATAGCAGATACACCACACAAAAATATATTTGTTTACAACAGATAAATAGGTAAATATATAAATACAACAAATCACTTGTAGGTCACTGAAATATTTCCTTCATACACAGTTGTACTGGAAATATTTCTCTCTCTCTT
>NW_015556066.1:4483-15864 GCF_001515605.1 Sinocyclocheilus anshuiensis | reverse complement strand
TACAGGAAATATTTTTCTCTCTCCTACACACACACACACACACACACACACACACACACACACACTAATATTGGCACCCTTTATAAAACTGAGCAAAATGTGCTGTAAATGTGATTCTTAAGTCTTTCATTCAGAATATTTTCAATAATCTAACATTTAATTGAAATAATTATATAATTATTATATAATTCTAGAATATAATTATAAAACAAAAAATGCAACGTAAAAATATATATAATGATTTAAAGCAGTGGTTCCCAAACCTGTCCTAGAGGACCCCCTGCCCTGCACATTTTGTATGTCTCCCTAATCAGACACACCCAATTTAGTTCTTGCAGTCTCTACTAACGAGCTAATGAGTGGAATCAGGTGTGTTAGATAAGGGAGACATACAAAAGGTGCAGGGCAGGGGGGCCTCCAGGACAGGTTTGGGAACCACTGATTTAAAGAATATGTTTCTTTCAGTGATTTCACTTTGAGGGTTATATTTGTTGGATTATTTTGAATGAAAAACTCTTTTTAATTGAAAACACTTTTCCACAGTCTGTTTTACTCATTTTTACCTGGGCTGCGCATTATATGACATTATGAATATATACACTCACATTCAAGTCAACAGATCTGCAGACACAGAGGCATGACATGACATCAGGTTAGGCTGTCAAACTAAGAAAATCAAGGCAACTTCAACACACTTTAAAACATCCCACAACACCATTCAATGGACAATACGATTCTATTACTAATTTCCAGAGTCATCATTGGTTTCAATGGAATCAATTATATTGACTATGCCATATCAATATTTGATGAGAAAAGCCCCTACATTTTTCACAAGATTCAAAGACATTACTATGGCAGACGAAAACACTGATTAGGCATTACGGAAAGTGTCTTTACAAGTCATTATACTGTTTGTTTCACATTTTATGTATGTTTGAGAGGTATATACAGTACTGTACTGAAGGGCTAGTCCGGTTTATTAAATAGCCAATAGGCTTTAGCCACATCAGCTATGAATGATGTAAGCAAGTATATGTAAATGGCTTTAATCGGGTCATACATGGCTTAAGCACATAATCTTTGCACGGCATGTAAACACCTCTGGTGTTGTGTCGGCTCATGTCAAACACTTGCAGTGCAACAGGAAAATGTGACAAAAAAATAAGTAAGAATTTACAACCATGGCCACCAAGCAGTACCTCTTGTCGTACTAACATTCAAAAGTTCCTGTTTTGATGACATACTGGACAAACACTGATCGTTTCAAATCTTGTGTAAACACGAATCCTTCCGCCATTGATCGATTCATCTGTAAACCATTAAAACAGGTTTGTGTGCTGACGTGATTTTTGATTGATGTGCTGCTCAGCCCGGCTGAATGGTGCATCGCCAGTGAACTGACTGTCGGTGTGTAGCTGGCACAGCCAAATGTCTGAAATATCTGCTCTGAGCACTGATCTCTATATGACCGGACTGCTGATGGATTCCACTGCAAGCGTCCCAGCGGCCGTATTAATATTCCCAAACACCAATAGGCATCACTGACTGATAGCCTGTGTTACGAGCTAAAATGAGCCGGTGTGATTGGTTTTTAGGGGATGTGTCTGTAAATTAATTGTTACTGTGGACGTTTATAATGTTTATGGTCAATTTGTGCAGGATAAGCAGTATATAGAAATCGTTAAGGTGGGCGCGTTTGCGGCACACTGAGATTACTGAGCGAACACTAGATTAATTATATATAATTATATAAAAACTAGTTATGTGTTTCTGGGCTGGGGTACAGGCAGGTTTATTCAAACTGTGAATATCTGAGCTGGTTTGGCTAGAGTTTACCTAGTTCAGTGTAGGTCCAAGTGAAATAAAGCATGGCCAATGAATCAGTCGCTAATATTCTCAGCACATCAGAGACAAAATCCTGACGGCGGGCCGCAGTGAAGCAACTGCAGCAAGACTATTTAAATCAAGCTCATTGGCTGATGGATTACAGGCAGAGCACCAATCAGCTGCTCCCATCTAGAACATGAGGCAGATTACTGCACATAAATCAACTCCTTCATTAGCATACCGTCAACACATCAAACGTGATTGTGTCAATGAAGGAGGAGCTTTGCTACTAAAAAGATTTTTATGAAGATTTTACATATGACATTTCTTAGCAATAAGGTGGCAACGTTGCTGTTTTTGAAGTAATTCTCACAGCTTCACTACAGCGATGTATACAGATGCCGGTGATTCAAATGTGATGATAATAATTAATTCCAACAACCTGGATCTCTAACAAACCTCTGCCATGAAAAGTAACCATCATTTTTACCTGTCTGGTCAAACTTTGCACTGCAAGCATCAATGACAGCTTTGAGTTGTCAGTGCCGGCAAGTGGCCAAAATATATAAATATAAGTGGTATAATCCATGGCTAGGTGTGCATTACACGATTTTAATATACTCCACAGAGCCATCCAGATTTTTTGTCTCCACCTTTGCATTAAAATCATGTAACTCTTTATAATTCTATACATTCTTTACAGAGTTTCTGTTAGAATATTCTGTTGATTTTCATCTATCATCTACTTAAGTCTGCCTGATCAGGTCTGATCTTCAGTCAAAATGTGCTTGTTTATTTGTTCAGTCCAACCAGAATGTCAATCTAAAAATAGCAACATATTGGTAGGGCTAGGAATATTTGACAATCCTGTCAGTATTTACTCACCCTCAAGTAAGTCCAAACTGCTTCGACTTTATTTCTTACATGAAACAGAATGTTAACATTTTCCCACTGCTCTTTTTATGCAATGAAAGTGAACAGGGACAGACATTGTTAAACTCCAGAAAGTAAAAAAAAAAATCACAGAAGAAGTAGCAGGATCTTGCAATTTCTGTAGCAAGCTTGAATATGAATGACATTAGAGAGTGAATAGTGACTTAAATTCCCCAAACAAAGCTATCATGTGGCTTCAGAAGACATGGAGAACCCACTTTATATCAGGTGTCTACATCAACTTGCATAAAAACATAAAACACACAATACACTTGTTGTGTAAATACATGGTTTCATTGTACTTAAAGGATTAGTTCACTTCCAGAATAAAAATGTCCTGATAATTTAGATGTTTATGTCTTTCTTCAGTCGAATAGAAATTAAGGTTTTTGAGGAAAATATTCCAGGATTTTTCTCCATATAGTGGACTTCAATGGGGATCAATGGGTTGAAGGTCCAAATTGCAGCTTCAAGGGTTCTACATGATCCCAGCCGAGAAGTGAGGGTCTTATCTAGTAGAATGATTGGTCATTTTCTATATACTTTTTAATATACGTTAATCACGTTGGAAATGTCACGCTTGGTTAGTTCTTTGTCTGTGTCCTTCGTTTCAGAAAGGAATGGTGGGGCAAAAAACTCCATCTGATTTTCTCCTCCAACTTCAAAATCGTCCAACATCATTGTTTTTACCTTTTTTGTAAAGTGTGTTTGACTTTCTTTGTACATTCGCTTTGTAAACACTGGGTCGGTGCTTCCGCGTACGTCAGGACCTTTCCAACGTGATTACGTAATGAGTGAGGTTGGGCTGGTGCAAGACAAGCATTTGTTGTGAAAAAGTATATAAATTGTTATTTTTTTAAGAACATTACAGATCGTTTCGCTAGATAAGACTCTTATCTGGGATCGTGTAGAGCCCTTTGAAGCTGCACCGAAACTGCAATTTGGACCTTCAGCCCGTTCTCTCCCATTAAAGTCCAACATATGGAGAAAAACCCTGGAATGTTTTCCTCAAAAACCTTAATTTCTTTGCGACTGAAGAAAGAAAGACATGAACATCGTGGATGACATAGGGGGAGTAAATTACCAGGAAATGTTTATTCTGGAAGTGAACTGATCCTTTAAATTTGAAAAAGCATGTAATGAATTACACAGCTGACCGGACCCTAAATATACAGCCAAGTCCATCTGTACCCCAAACTCAATAGCAGCAAATGCCAATCTGGCAAGAGTTCTGCAGAACAACATGCATGTAAACAAAAAGCACACTGGATCAAATGTAATGCTAATGCTAATATTAAGAAGAACCAACTAGGAATATAGTGCATGTGCCACGAGGAGTACTTTTCTATCATCTTTGGCGCTTAACAGTCTGTTTGTTTTCAAATACCAGGCTTGAGGGTGTGTAAATAAAGACAGCATGTTCGTTTTTGGGTGAACCACTTCCTTAAAAGAGCATAGGGACTGTGGAATTACAGACAGTAACCGATGCTTTTAAAAATGTATTGCTCTGTAACAGTTATATTCTAAGCAGAAAAAAGGAATAAACACAAGCTTGTTTCATACATACCATCAATCACGTCACGTCAAGTCAACAGTAACTGTACTACTTGTTTCCGCTCCATTAGTATTGCACAGTTTTCCCTCTTTGGCCTGCTGTCATCCAGCTTGTGGATTTCATCTTTAGTGCATGATCATTCCTGTCTCTACTGGTGCTCAGTGCTGGAGTCAGGGCTCACCTCGCCCTCGTCGTTCACGAACGTTCCTGCCACAGAGCCTCCGTGCCGCGGCTTAACAGCAGCCAGCTCTGACAGGATGATATTGTCGTGGGTGACGAGCGTGGTCTTGTCCATCGTTTCTTTGCTGTGTCTGGAAACCACTGCGTCCAGGAAGTCATACTTGGGCGAGAGCTTGCCGCTCTCAAATAGATACTTGGCCGCATATGAGAAGGCAGCATTGCTCAGAAGTGAAGCCAGCATGGAGACCGTCTTATAGGGGAACCTCTGCTCCACGAAGCGCTCCACCTCCCGCGTGAGACGCTGCTCCTTCTGGCGCATCTGCCAGCCGGGGTAGTAGATGAACGGGGGAAGCCTGAGGTACGGCTCGCCCCCACCGACCCGCAGCAGCAGCCCGAAGATGTAGCCAGCCACCGAGCCGTAGGTGTTGGTGCCCTTGATGAACAGCACGCAGAGGAGCTGAGGGAAGATGATGACGTACACCAGGTCTGAGCTCAGGTACCACAGGCCGTAAACCGACCCCGTCAGGAGGGCCATGGCGGTCGCTAACGCTCCAAACACAAAGATGGTGATCCTCATCACCCACACGATCTCGCGGTCCGACGCCTGCGGAGCCACACGTTAAAGGGTTAGTTCACCCAAAAATTAAAATTCTGTCATTAATTACTCATCCTCATGTCGTTCCAAACCCGTAAGACCTTCGTTCATCCTCAGAACACAAATTAAGATATTTTTGATGGAATCCGAGAGCTCTCTGACCCTCCATAGACAGCAAGGATCCTAACACGATCAAGATCCAGAAACATAGCAAGGACATCGATAAAATAGTCCATGTGACATCAGGGGTTCAACCGTAATTTTACGAAACTACGAAAACACTTTTTGTGCGCAAAGAAAACAATAATAACATTATTTACTCAGCAATATTCTACCCGAGTTACCATCTTCTGCCATTTTGGAGAGAACCCCAGAACGTAATCAACGTAATCAGCCTTGTTTATGTTCAGTAGAAAGTGCGCGCATGCTGAACATGAACAATGCTGATTACGTTCTAGGGTACTCAGGTCTTCCGGATTTGGAACAACATGAGGGTGAGTAATTAATGACAGAATTTTCATTTTGGGGTGAACTAACCCTTTAAAGCAAGGGCTTCATGTACATTCGTAATGAAACATGAAGTCACAATAGACTCGATTTACCTGTTTCCTGCTATTATTGTGAAAGATTCATCAGAGCTCAATATTCTTAAGGAAAAAAGTTTTAAGTTTCATCAAAATATAAAACAAAAAACAAAAGTCCTTTTCCATTGATGTCATCTGGGCCACACGATTACAAACAAACTATTTAGACAAACTCACATCCAGGTCTGGCTCCTTTCTTGTTAAGTGTTTGATTAAGCTTTTCAAAAAAGACTTCATAAACACTACAGTATGACGGTGCTGCAGGGACGAAGGATTTATGTAGGCCAAAACCCGGAAACGAGTTGCATTTTAGCACTTCTGGTTCCTGTCCTGAAGTCAAAGGGTTTTTTTGAATGGGGTTTTCTGTTAAACGCCTGAAATAAGGTTTGTGGTGAACACAAGTTTAAAATATTTTCACGTTTTATTTTACATAAGTAATACCCTCTTATGATTTTTTAAAGCTTTTACTTCTTTTACTCTTGAAAACGGTGGTTGCGAACAAGTGTCTACATGGCACTACAGAGGAATCATCACATTGAACAGGTGAACTCATCTACACGCTAGTCTCTTTCACAGCCTCATTTATAACCACACTCCTGCAAACTACTGCAAGAGAAAATGTTTTGAGATACAGACTGAATGAGTTGTTGAAGCTTAATGGCGGTGAACGCTGAAGTCATGTGACCGTGATGTAGTTTTTTTATACTTTTTACTTCTGCTGATTGTATTTAGACTTCAAAATTGTGATGATTGTGAAGGTGGTGTTGATTTGTGAAGATTATCATGATGAAAAAAAAATGTGTAAGAATCATAAACTTTGGTTGGTCACAGAGCTTATTTTCTGCTATGATCCAAAAGTCAATGAAAAAATGATTTTGAATCAGGTCTCCTGTGATGAAGGACAATAATATTAAAAAACACAGTTTCTAATGTGTTTTTTAAAGTCGCTTACATTGCGTTTACACAGGTTTTACACAGAAATACAGTAGTATAAAGAACTTACCGACTGCCGAAAAGCAAGTTGGTAAATATTTCGTGCGAACATGGAGCTGGCTGAGAGGATGGAGGAATCTGCGGACGACATCACAGCGGCCGACACCGCCCCCAAACCGAAGAAAGAGACGAACGGAGGGCAGAGATGCTGCAGGACGATGGGCAGGATCATGTCCGACTCGTCCTTCTCCACTGGAGGAACCGGACCGTACGACGTCTGATTCCAGTCTCAACACACACACATCATATTCATCATCTGAGTATCATTTGTAATGTGTGAAGTAGTTCAAATAGTGTGCCTGATTTAACTGTGAATTATGACAAGAACTCAGAGTTACACTGTGTCAGAACAAATTCATCTTGATAATGCCAGATAACTTTGATAGAAAGGTATGGAATGAATTCGGTTGAATAGCTGTGAAGCTGTTACATTTAAGAACACAATTAGATAAAACCAATTTAGCTCAACCAATTACCCAGCAATGCTTCAGTTTGTTCAGTCTGTGGTGTAAAAAGGTTGCATTAGTAAATAAAGAAAAAACACTTGAGCAAAACATGCTCAGAGTGTCTGAATAATTTTTGGTCTTACGTTTGAATCAATTTTACTGGTAGTCCACTGAATGAAGAATTTTTGGGTATAATATATCACAGTTTGCTTTATTTTGCTGTCCTCACTTACATAAATGAACTATAGTGTCCTGCACCCACTAGTAAAAAATATCAAAAATTATATCTGCTGTCTGAATAATTGTTGGTTTGACTGTATGTGTTTTGTAAATCAGTGTTTATTCATTTGGGCTGCATAGTGAGCATCTGCTGATTAGCTGAGACTCAACAGCTTTAATGAAACCCCTGTCGATACGGCCATATTCAGCTAAACGCACGGCTCCTCGAACATAAATGACAGCAGCCACCTGGAGTCATCAGCATTACACCGCTCGGGCCTGCGTGATCCCCCGCCGCTGGCAGCTGGTCTCAGATCTCCTCTCGCTAGAGAGCTGCAGGAAACACGGCCGTATCTGCGCTCTCTGCTGGTGTACCTGTGGAGGCTCCTATAGCGCCGATCAGGACGGATGGCACGGCCATGACCAGACAGCCGAACGCAGCCAGGAAGGACAGCACCTGAGCGTAGCTGGCCGAGGAGGCGGAGAGGACCCGCTGGAAGTACACCTGCCACGGGATCCCACCCAGCATCTGGACACATACACACACACGCGGCCAAAACCAGACAATCATCTGTACCCTGCACCTAACCTAACATATGAATACAGTACGGGTAGATCCTCCTGAGAGATGTGGCTTCAGCACTTCTGCTGTTTTCAACACTTGAGTTAAAAGAATGCCGAAACACACCAGTGTGCACACACTGCATTTCCAGACCACACAGCAGCACAAATCCTACTAAAAGATGCAGATCTGTGTGGTGCCATTAAAATGAAAAACATTTCTGCATTAATGTTTCGATGCATTGAAATAAAAATATCACTGAGCAGCATGTTATGTGGCGAGTGTGTTTCTGCACCGACTCACAAGAAGACAGAAGTTATCAGCCCACATCCAGCCATCAGATGGATCGATCTCTCCCAGCCACGGCGACTGGAACACTGTGTTTACTGCGGTGACGCCGATGTCTGACACAGCGGGATTGGACAGGGCAAACGGCACGCTTATCCACTAAATTAAGACACGGGGAGAAAAAATCACACGGATATATACATTCTGACATTTTCAGTGATATCCAACTGCTATTATCTCAATGTCAGCCCATTAACAACATAAGCTAGGTAAAAGTAAACAGTGAAAGTTACAAAACTGAGATCATATTTCAGCCTGACTTTAGATATCAGTAGCTAGCAGTTGCATGCCATAGAATCATGAACCAAATGAATTTTTGTTCATCTTTCATACTCTAATAAACTCACGAACCATATAAGGACACTTGTTTTATTATTTTCTAAATATAAAAGAGACAGAAAACATGAGATATATTATTTGTTGCACAGTAAATGCAGATTTGTTACTGCCATTTTACTTTTTATTTGGAGCTGACTGAAAGTTCAGTCATTTGTGATCATGTTTTGCTACTCTCTGACAGTCACCGACAGTTGACAAAATTAATATCAATAAGAATTTTTAAATGAATGCAACCTAATATTGACTGGTAGTTTAAAGCACTAGTTTTTGAACAGATGGAAAATCTGCAGCGTGATGTTGCAGCAAACATGAAAATGAATAAATAAATAAATACAAATGTTGATAAGCACAGTAAATTAAATGTTTTTTTTCAGATTTATCTCGAGCCAAACTAGGATTTACTGCTCTGTCTTTATGCAGTGTGGTAACCTACATATGCTACCTTAAAGAGCCATTTCTACCTGATTTAACCCATAACAATTAGTAAAAAAATGAGTTAACCAGTTTACCATTAGTTTACCAGTATAAAATGTTCTGCTCTTTATGGCTTTTTTTGTCAACTGTTTTTCCTAAGAAGCCCACTAAGCCAGCAACACACTGAACCTCATTTAAGACAGCATTAACTGAATTGACTCAAAACACACTCTGTTCATTCCGAAACGTCACCCCATGTTTTCAATGTGGGGACAAAAATAATTGTAAAGATTATGAAGGATTAGGTGGCCTAAAAACAAGGACAGACTTTGACAAAAGAAATCTGTGGCTGACATGAAGAACCTGAGACTGAGTGAAAGAGGGAGAAAAGAGAGTCTCTGCTGGGAATCAAAAGCCCAGCAGTTCAGTTCTATCCAGTTTTATCAGCAGTTCTTTATTTAGTGTTTATTTAGTCAAATATGTGGCATATACTATACAATCAAACAGGAATAGTGGGCTTCTCTGGAACACAGGTGGGCTTAAATGACATTGTTTTAATGTTTAATTAGCAGCATTACCACACTTGCATGCAAGGGATGTCTAACCTGCCGACATGTCTGTGTTTGTATAGAAGACTCACCAAACCTATGAAAATGCAGAAGAGCTGGACGACATCTGTGTACGCCACCGAGTACAGTCCCCCGACCAGCGTGTAGAAGATGGCAATCAAGGCAGAAATCACCACTGACATGCTGATGTTGATGTCCACAATCACGCTCAGTGTTGCTCCTGTGCAGAGGACAGCGAGGCTTTTATTCTGCATTCAGACAACACTGACGTAGCTATCAAGCTTTAGGTGTGTTATATGTGGTGCATTTTCATACCCAAGGCTGACAAAATGGCGGCTGACCAGAAGATCTCTCCCAGTAAAGCAGGTATGAAGAGCAGGCCTCCCATTCTCTTGCCATAGAGCTGCTGGAACGGGTCGAGCATCGTCACGTAGCCTCGAGAGCGCATGGGCTTCGCAAAGAACAACCCACCTGGACCAAAAGGAGCGCACTGTCAACCTGACCACATACTAACAGATTACAATACATGCATGCCGATGGTTAGCTCTCACTCTGTGAAATGGGCTTTTTTTACAGACATCAGTCTTTAGTATCTGTAAAAGCCATGACTTGGTATTATGTGATTGTTTTCATGTAATGGGGTTAGGGTTTTTTGTGCCAATTTTAATGTGCTAATGCACTCTTTTAAATCCATGAATTATGCTGAATTCATCCGTGTAAAATCATCTCACCGACTACTAAACTGAGTGCGTAACCGAACGGTGCCTGAGCCCAAGCCAGGCCAGATCCGGGCAGATACACTGACTCCGCGGTGCCGTTGATGTATCCTCCTCCAACCCACGTGGCTGCGATCAGAGAAAGAATCAGGAAAACACTGAGACAAACACAAGAGCCCACTGTGTGCCTGTGTTCAATCTGTTTTAATGCATGCATGAATGTGTGGGAATATACTGTGAGGAGGAAAGTGATTCAATGGCTGCTCTTTAGCAGACAGACACACATTATATATATATATATATATTAGTGCTGTCATTCGATTAAAAAAACAACAAAAAATAATCATTTTCAATCAATTAAACACATTTTTTTCTTAAATTAATCGCGATTAATCCCACCTAACATTCAAGTTTTTAAATATACTTTTATATTGCAATAATTTACATTTATATTTAGTCATTTAGCAGACGCTTTTATCCAACGTGACTTACAAATGAGGACAATAAAAGCAGTCAAAACTAACAAAAGAGCAACAATATATAAGTGCAAATGACAAGTCTCGGTTAGCCTAACGCAGTACACATAGCAAGGTGTATATATATGTATATATTATACACACACACACACATATACACACACACACACACACACACAAAGAAAAACAAGTAGATAGAATAGAAAAATAGAAAGCTTTTAATAAAAAAAGAAGATAAATATAGATAAAGTAGAATTAAAATAGAATAGAAAGTGCTAGAGTTAATGGGCAAATAAAGGTGGAATAGATCTGTTTTTAGTCGTTTCTTGAAGATGGCTACGGACTCAGCTGCTCGGATTGAGTTGGGCAGGTCATTCCACCAGGAATACCGTCAGATCATCAGGATGGAATGAGAGGTAGAGTTGAGTGTCATCAGCATAGCAGTGATATGAAAAGCCATGTTTCTGAATGACAGAACCTAGTGCTGCCATGTAGACAGAGAAGAGAAGTGGTCCAAGTACTGAGCCCTGAGGCACCCCAGTAACTAGATGTTGTGACTTGGACACCTCACCTCTCCAAGATACCTTGAAGGACCTATCTGAGAGGTAAGACTCAAACCACT
>NW_015556066.1:234-4334 GCF_001515605.1 Sinocyclocheilus anshuiensis | reverse complement strand
GTGTGTGTGTTCACTGCTGTGTGTGTGCACTTTGGATGGGATAAATGCAGAGCACTAATTCCGAGTATGGGTCACTACATGTCACTTCACTCACTCAAACACGATTTCAGCACGTCTCCACACAGTAAACAAAACAAGCGTTTCCTAGCAATGACAACTGCGCTAAAAACTGAGACAAGAAATAAATACACTTATGAGCTGCTTTTAAAAGAATTTCACATTCAATCTTCAAATTAATGTACAAACAACATAAAGACAGTGTATTTTTTATATTTGTTTAATGACATCTTTTTTTATGACTGAAGGCCAGTACCAATACTTCTGATATCTCTATAAAATTGTTTTTCCCCAACTAATATTTAACCATTGACTATAGCCATTCAATGTTACAGTATAAACTGAGAGCTATAAACCTTAACATGTATTAGACTTAAAAAAAAACTTCTAATTTAAGTGAACTTAAAACAGTCTTCACATAAACCCATTATAATAAATGTCATATTTACCTGTGCCCTTCAACAGAAATATACAGAAATTGAAATTGAAGCTATCAGACACTAAATTCTAAATTAAATATAGATGAATTCTTAAAGCTATAAAAGTTATTGATTTTCTCTTTTTTTTCTTAGTCCTTTGATTAATAGACATCATAGCAACTGGTTATGAGGTTATTTGGCTGTTATTTCTTTAAGAGCTGCCACTGCTGAACATGACACAGATCTGACACGCATCACCTTTTTGGTAACTTCATGACTTAACTGACCACGACATTGCATGCACGTAGTTTATTTCGCGCTTTGATATGAAATGATACAGGCTACAGCAGGCGCTGGCACTTTTGTGCGTGCAATTGAAGAGCACATGCTGCGAGCACAGTACCGTTTCCGCGCTCGTTTGAATAGCGCCTGGTGCTGAAGTGAAGTGGAGCGCGTGTCTGAAACGTCTCCCGTTCTCAGTCGTTCTGCGACTGAATAAATGCACTTCTTGTCAAGAAAAAAAGTGACAGACGCAGCAGTTGTGAGTGGGGTGGCCAAACCTAGCTCCGCCCCTGCGTTAATTGCGTTAAATATTTTTGTGTCAAACTGAAAATATTAATCGCCTGCGTTAACGCACTAATATTGACACCACTAATACTGTATATATATATATATATACATACAGTGGCGGAGCCAGGATGTTTTCATAGGGGTGGAGTCATGAATTCTGTCCATAGACTTCCATCCGACTGCCACAAGAGGTCGCCTCTTCATCATATTGACTCTCACACCACACAGACTGTTACATGTCACTCCGGACTACATTTCCCATCATCCATTGCACTGATTGCACACAGCTGTAACCAATCACACGCTCACCTGAAAGCTATTACACACATTATATAACACCCACTCAGATCCTGCTCAAGTTGCTGAGTATTGTTCTGTGTTTATCACTCGCCTAGTGATAGCTGCTTTATGGAGCCTAGTTCTAGTTTAGTCTAGTCGTTTCGTGTTGCCTTGTTTCCTGTTTCCTTATTCCTGCCTGTGTATCTTGGATTAACCCTTGTCTCGCCACTCGGACTCTGTTTGTACCTCGTCTGGACTATTGCTCATGTTTCTGGATTACCCCTCTTGTCAAGCACTCTGGGTTCTGTTCGCCGATCGATGACCCACGCCAGCCCTAAGAATACTCTTTGTCCTGTCTTATACATATCTGTTTGCTGATGCTCGACCCTGCCTGTGTATGACCATGTCTATGAATAAAGCTTTGCGTATGGATCCGCACGTCTCATCAGCCCCGTAACAGGTGGCCAGGGAGGGGCCAGCAACCAGTCTGGGGTGGCACAGAAATATTCATTATTTCAATATAAAAATGTGTTTCATTGTAAAGTACTGGACTGTTTTAGTACCTATAACACAACTGAATACAATTAATTTCTACTTAATTGTAGTTGAGATATTTGGGAATTAGGTCAAGTAATACTGAGTGAATATGACCATTTTTGTATTATTCCTCACTTCCAGGTATTTCAATAAAAGGGCTCACTATAGCTTTATTGCTCAGTCAGCTTGGTTCTGGTTCTTAAAACCCCCTAAAGCTTGTTCTCCATCATTTCATACTCATGGATGAGACATGCAGATAGTGATATATAAGAAAGTGAAAAAGTCAACAACACATACATGCCAGAATGTAAAATGAGCTATTTTATGCATTTAAATGGTTTCATTTTCGTTTGTACTTTACAAATTAACGTGAAAAAAATAGTATATATTTTTTTTTGTATAAGTGCACTCTGCTCACTTTTACTTGTGCATTAAATTACAACAAAAAAATACATAACCTATCAGCTTGCGCCTTATATTGTGATCTCCAGTTGCAGAATAGGCTATATTTTATTTGCATTTGAGAGACGTTCTTTAATGTGATGCATATATAGCCTACATGCATGCACCGTTTGCAACTTTAATCCTCTTTTTGGTAATTTCATGACTTAACTGACGACAGAACTACATTGTATGCTCATAGTTGTTTGTGTGTGCTTTATTTATGATGAGGCGATATTGATCGTGCGCCTCATACTGAAGACTGTGAGGAGTGTGCGTCCTGAGCACAGTACGTCTGACAGAACAGGAACGTTTGTTTTACTGACGTAGCCTAACAACATCTCATCAGACGCAGTTCACTGTTGTTCTACTGAAGCTCATTTGGCTCCTGTACCTTCTCCGCGCTCGTTTGACTTGCGCCTGGCGCTGAGGCGACTGAAGTGCGCGTCTGAAAGTCTCCCTCCCGCTTGATGAGGTCGTAACGAGATACGGCGGTTGCGCGTCTTAATAAATACACTTCTTGTCAAGAAAAAAAAAGCGACAAAAACTGCAGTTGTGAGTGGGGTGGCCAAGCTTAGGTCAGTCGTGGCCACGGCCACCCCTGGCCACCCCCTGGACAAAAAAAATAATAAAAAAAAGACAAAAGGCTTTAAATTTGTAAAAAAAAGTTTTACTCGCAGTATTACTCGCTTCAAAACAAGTAATTCGTTCAGGAAATATCCTTATCAGCCATCATGCATGTCGTAAATAAATAAAAGTTTATAATTCACTAATTTGTACTGTCAACAATAATCAGCTTTCATATGTGCATCTCACAAAAGGACTTAATTTCGCTCTGCAGTAATGAACTTGGCAGAAACATGTGTAATGAGAGTGAGAAGAGAAAGTCACCGGTCATGGTGAATCCACCCACGAACAGACCGATGTCTCGGCCGCCGACCATGATGGACTCGCTGAGGTCAGTTCCCTGCGAGATCCCGGAGCTCTTGTTCTTCCACGCCGCCCAGATTCCCACCATTAAGATCAACACGTAGAAGATGACAATGGCCAGCAGTCCGTCCACATGAATGGCCATCTTACACTGACCTACACAAATCACAGCAACACTACAACAAACTCGTTTTGTAATTTAGTAATGACGCTTTCACATATTAGCATATAATTTGTTTTCCTTTTATCTGTCACAACACTTATTGTTGAATACATAGAATCTTTCCATTTTAAATGCAACTTTCAATTTTGTTTTAATTTCAAATTAAAAAAATGCTACGACTAAGCAACAAGTAGCGGTAGATTGCATTATAATTGGACTCATAGTACATGGTAAAAATAAAATCAATAAAACAAATATATTGTTAGGTACCCCTGCAGACAGTCAGTGAATCCTGAGCGAGAGAATGAAGGCAGAGAGCGGCTGGATGCAGGAGGAGCGCTCATCACCGGAGACTGGAAGAGGACCAACTTACTCCACAACTGTGTTATACTGCTCTCTCTCTCTCTCTCTCTCTCTCTCTCTCTCTCTCTCTCTCTCTCTCTCTCTCTCTCTCTCTCTCTCTCTCTCTCTCTCTCTCTCTCTCTCTCTCTCTCTCTCTCTCTCTCTCTCTCTCTCTCTCTCTCTCTCTCTCTCTCTCTCTCTCTCTCTCTCTCTCTCTCTCTCTCTCTCACACACACACACACACACACACACACACACACACACAATCTCTCTCTTTCTCTTTCTCTCACACACACACACACACACACACTCTCTCTCTCTCTCTCTCTCTCTCACACACACACACACACACACACACACAC
>NW_015556065.1:1001-1283 GCF_001515605.1 Sinocyclocheilus anshuiensis | reverse complement strand
AGAGCACCAAATCCCTGTGTTTGCACAATTAATCCTGAGACTGAGTGAGTACGAGTCAGTCATCGAGGTAGTTGAGAATGCCAATGCCCTGTTCTCTCAGGGGAACAAAGGGTACCTCCGCAACTTACGTGAAGACACGGGGCAACAGGGACAGCCCAGAGGGCAGGACCTCGTACTGATATGCTCGTCCTTCGGACGCGAACCACAGCAATGAGCTGTGGTGCGGAAGGGTCGACACATGAAGTACGCGTCCTTCAGGTCGACCGCTGCAAACCAATCTCG
>NW_015556065.1:0-176 GCF_001515605.1 Sinocyclocheilus anshuiensis | reverse complement strand
GGGGGAGGGAGTGGTGTGCTTACCATCTCCTGAAGAGCAGGTCCCTCCACCTCTGGGTTGCCCGTCTCAGGGCCTCTTACTCTTTCGCTTGCCACCAGGTTTGGCGGGGGCCTGGACGGGTGGGGCAGCTTCCCTGCGACCGGCTCCACGGCACAGCTTTGCTGGAGGCCGCAGGA
>NW_015556064.1:0-1085 GCF_001515605.1 Sinocyclocheilus anshuiensis | reverse complement strand
TAGACACGGTGTTAGTATGCGACAACAACAATCGTTGTCATTTAGAAATTAGTGTAAATGGGGTTTGGACCTAGATTATGATCTTTTAACGATTAATCGTGCAACTCTAATTTCTGATAATATATGCGTCTCCATATATTTCTGATAATATTTTTAGAGAAACATTACACTTAATTCAGAATCATAATTATACATTGTATTAAAAGGATAGTTCACTCAAAAATAAAAATTATGTCATCATGTACTCACCAAATCAGTTGACGGGCCCCATTGATTTCCACAGTCATTTTTTTCCTACTACTGTATGGAAGTCAATGGCTACTATGAACTGTTTGGTTATCACCATTCTTCAAAATATCTTTTTGTCTTCAACAGAAGAAAGAAATTAATACAGGTTTGGAAAAACATAAGGGTGATGAAGGGTAAATGATGGTAGAACTTTAATTTTGGGGTGAACTGTCCCTTTAAGTAAATTATGTAAAATCAAATTAAGTAAAATTATTACATTTAGTAAAATCAAAACATCTCACATATCACAAAAGGTCAGTGAATCCATACCAGAAGTGACAGTGCAGTGTAGCAGATAAAGGACAATCCTCCTCCAAGTGGCCAGTAATCAAGCTGCGTTCACGGGCTGGCGATGAGGTTGCTTGGGCGTTCTCACTACTGGTTGCCTTCACAGCGAATCAGGTTTCTTGCCGCTAATTACAAACATTTTGGAGGCAAAAGACTAAATATAACAAATACAAATTAAATCTGTACATACAAACAAAAATGAATGAGAAGCAGAGCCTACTTTTTCCCATTGCATATGTTTATCTACGGCTGAGAGGAGAACGATCACATGAGCTCTACCATCTTCTTTCCTACTGGCTGTTGCTCCCGAAAGTCGCTCTTCATTTGCATAAAGTTGAAGGATTCTGAACTTTGTCGCATCGCTGGACATGCCCCATCCAGTCACCAACGGCCTCTGTCACTCTTGTCGCCGGAAATCACCAGCTCTCCATTGGAATGAATGGGATCGTGTTGCTTTGACGTTACGTGTCGCTTGTAGTGTGAACGGGGCTTCAGCTGGATCCTTGGTG
>NW_015556063.1:0-1010 GCF_001515605.1 Sinocyclocheilus anshuiensis | reverse complement strand
TTTTTTATTTTTTTTTATTTTTTTATTTATACACTACCATTCAAAGGTTTAGGGTCACTAATATTTTCTTTGAAAAATTAATACTTTTGAGCAAGGATGCATTAAACTGATCAAAGTTGACAGTAAAAGACATTGATAATGTTATGTTACTATTTCAAATAAATGCTGTTCTTTTGAACTTTGTTTATAAAATAATCTCCATTCTTAAAAGAATCCTGAAAATAAAAATGTATCAGTTTCCACAAAGATGTTTAGCAGCACAACTGTTTTCAACACTGATAATACCGTATTGACCCGGATATAAGACGATGTATTTTTCTTGGAAATACGTCTGAAAAAATGCGGTCGTCTTATATTCAGGGTCTAGACTTTGACATGTCAATAATACACCCACAACAATAGGTGGCGCCAAATATGCATAATACGAGTGTGCCATGAAATACGTAATGTAATGCGTGTTGTAAAGATCGCGAGTAAAAACAAAAGAAAAAGAAAAGCTTACAGCTGCATGAGTCGTGACTGTCACGTTAGCCTGATGGGACCAAACTCCCTTTGCGATTTTAAAACGCAAGACAGTACCCAGATTTGAAGACTACAGTAAGATTTAACTTCTACTGTTAATAAGATTTTGGTAGGCTACTATTAGCTGGATAGCCTAAATGTCCTAATTCAGATGGGCTACCTGTTTTTTTTTTTTTTAATGGTATATCAAAAAGTGTATATTTTTTAAATGTGATTGTTGGTACATTTTACCAGTTTTTACCATACTTTCAAAACAAAAATTAAAATAGGAAAAATATGCAATATGAAAATAATTGAAGACAAAATGTGTTTTACTGAGAAAAAACAAGATTTGGTTTTTAAAAAGCCTTTTTCCAAAAAAGGTACATCTGGAAAAAGGGGGGTCGTCTTATAATCAGGGTCGTCTTATATTCGGGCCAATACGGTATTAATAAATGTGTCTCGAGCAGCAAATCGGAATATTAGAATGATTTCTGAAGATCATGTGA
>NW_015556062.1:110381-111471 GCF_001515605.1 Sinocyclocheilus anshuiensis | reverse complement strand
CAGTACTCAGGCGAGGGCTCCCTCTGCTGGTGTGGCGTTACATACATGTGCTAATATAATGTTGCATGTCTGTTGCATGCATAACGATGGAAGGCCAGGTGAGGGACTCTCGCTGCATCCGAAGGGAGCTGCGGCTCTGCTGCACCGGAAGGGAGAGTCCCTCTTGCAGCTGAATACGTGGCGTGGTTTAAAGCGTCAGATGGAGGGCTCTCACTACGACCGAAGGGAGCTGCGGCTCTGCTGCACCGGAAGGGAGAGCCCTGTCCGATACGGAAAAAGTAAATGGGGCTCAAAATATCGGATGGAGGGCTCTCACTGCGACCGAAGGGAGCCGCGGCTCTGCTGCACCGGAAGGGGGAGCCTTGTCCAATGCTGAATAAGCCATTAGGCTTGAAACAACGGATGGAGGCACTGCGGCGGTAGTATCAAATTTAGCAGGGCACTGCAGCGGCAGTATCAAATGAGCAGGGCCCTGCAGCGGCAGTATCAAATTAAGCGGGGCACTGCAGCAGCAGTATCAAATGAGCGGGGCACTGCGGCGGCAATATCAAATTAAGAGGGGCACTGCGGCAGCAGTATCAAATTAAGCGGGGCACTGTGGCAGCAGTATCAAATTAGCAGGGCACTGCGGCGGCAGCATCAAATTTCATTTAACTGATCAGAATTAGCTGGGCTTTCTTTGTGTGAAAATTATTGGAAGCATGTCTGGAAACCACAAAAAGCCAGTATGAACATTGCGTCGAGTCTACGAGCGGTATGAAGTGAGTGGTAACCTGTGTGGAGAATGTGGATACATTTAGAAAGAATGTCGAAAGGTATCGGCTGTCTAGCGTTCCGGGCTTGGAGGATGAGAGTGATGAATTCCTTTGATCAAAAGAGATGTTTGAGAAATTGTTTATTTCAGGAGATGGATGCTGCTTAGATAACCTTTGATTGACCGGGCTTGTAGGTTCTTACAGGTATTAAGGTATGAAACGAAAGATGTGATTGAGAGGAGGGAGAAATCGGGAAATGGCAGGTTGTACGAGAGGGGGAAAGCTTTAATCATCTCCAAGCAGTTAGATAGGATTGGATGGTTCTGGGAGAAACT
>NW_015556062.1:109061-110296 GCF_001515605.1 Sinocyclocheilus anshuiensis | reverse complement strand
TGCGAATAGTGAGGTACTGGGGTTGGCGATGGGTCCGCCTCCGGAGTCAGCGCTCTGAATTTCTGCGAGAGTCTGAGACTTGATGGTATTAGGCACAGGGGGTGGTTCCTAAGCTGCAGCATTCGGTGGGGAAGGTAGTGGAACTGCTGTGAATGAAGTGTACTGAGGTATAGATTGGAGAGAAGGGTTAGAAGGAAGATAAGGAGGGGCCGTAACCTTTTACGGAGGCAGCCTCACGCACAGATTAGCCTCTGGTGATTAGGGAAGCACGTAGGAAGAGGTAGAAGGAAATGAGGGGGGAGGCCAGTAAGCTTGCGTTGCTGGCTGATGATGCCCTGCTGCCCCGTCTGCAGCGGGGGCTGCTGGCCATTGATAGGAAAAAGGTGTAGCGGAAGGGTAAGAGTAAGGTGGCTGAGCTTGAATGGCTAGCGGAGGCAGCCTCACGCTAACGTCTGCCGCCGGAGGTAGAAGGAAGGGAGGGGGAAGGATAGGAGTTTGGGAAGCTACGCCAGCGGGCAACGTTGCATGCGGTGCTGTAGCTGAAGGCACCGCAGTGATTGGTTGAGAAGAGGAGTGAGGCAATGCCGTGTGAGGAGCAGCCGAGTTTGGGGCGCGGCCCAGGCTTGCTGACGGGGCTCTTGAAGCTCGAGGGGATCCGGAACTTGATCTGGAAGACAACGTAATTTTGAATGAAGTAGGGAGCTATGAGGAAGAGGTGCATGGGCTGCAATTGTCAGCAGAGGCAGCCTAATAATAATAATAATAATAATAATAATAATAATAATAGTTTCTTTATGATACACCTTAGTTGTTAGTTTGCACCTATAATTGTACACTGCTTAACTTATTTTCACGAAAATCTAATCTTTTTCATCTTATCTCTCTATCTGAGTACAATGTGTAATTTAAAATACAGGTAAAAAGCTAGTGAAAACTGCTACGTGAGCTGGAGGCCTGGCTACATGTGGCGCTGCGGCCGGAAAAGAGGCGTGGTGAAAAGTTGAGCCGAAGTGGGAAGCGAATGAGGTTTTGCTGCGGTGAGAACTTGGGCACGGCCCAGGCTCGTTTAAGGCTCGTTTAAGGCCTGCCGCTGCGACCCAAAGCTCGAGGAGAGCTGGGTCTTGTGCGGGACAATGGTAGTGTCAAGTGAGGCGAGTTTTGAGGCTTTGCTCGATCTATTGGCCGCCTTGGCTAATTTGCAGGGTGAAGAATAGATCGCACAGATCAGCTTTGTT
>NW_015556062.1:91243-109051 GCF_001515605.1 Sinocyclocheilus anshuiensis | reverse complement strand
TACTATCCACTTTCCGATCGGAGGATATATTGGCATGGCCGAATGATACGAGGATGTCGGGGAAGTTGGAAGTCTCGCAGGTGGAGGTGAGGTTAAGCCTCGGGATTGTGGAGAGCGTGTGGCTGGTTGAGCAGAGCGGCGGCCGCGATGAAGCCTGGTGTCACTCTAGAGAACGCTTCAAATTTGTTATTTATTATATTAACTTAATATATTTTGATTATTCACTGGTCTTACAGCAGATCTTTGCATTCTCTGCTAAACTAACATTCTCTGTCTGCTATTTCAGTAGCTACCAGTCCAGCCATCTAAATAAAAATAAATAAAAATGAAAAGAGAAACTTCATTGATAGAAAAAGTGGGTGCTCAACTCACAAATTATTTGAAACTAAGGCTGGATTTAGGATAGTGAGGGTTACATCAAAAGCATGATTTAGGGGAAACAACTAAACTATTCTGTGGCAAAGAAAAAAGATAGACAAAAGTGTCTAAAGAAAAATATAACTATGAAACAGTACTATTGGTCACTCCATCTTGTTTAATGATAATTTTCTAGGGCTAGGTTAAATAAAATAAAGAGAAGGAAAATATAATTCCAAAAAGTTCAAAGAAATGAAATCAGAAATGTTCGTCACTGGGGTAATGAGATAGTTCCCAAAAGGAACACACGATTTGGGCAAATTCAAAGGGAAATGAGCTGTTATTTGCTATATAGACGGGGAAAAAAAAAACTTTTGCAATTCGAAGATCAGTGTTGTACTTATATACCAAATAATACTGCGCCTGGAGGAGCATTTAGTGAAGTTATGATTGAAAAAAATAAATAAATAAAAAAAATAATTAAAAGCAGAAGTTAAAGCAAATGCTGGAAGAGATCAAATGTGGGATTGGTTTGATCTGAAATTTGGAGCATGGGGAGCATGATTTGCTAAACTAGGAATGTTTTTAGGAATTGCCATATTAATAGGAGGATTATTATTTTGTTGTGTATTACCTATATTAAGGACATTAATTGTTAATGCTACTGTCAAACAAATGGAAATTATAACATATCCAAATAATAGGTAAATTATTACAAGAGACAATTTAGATATATTATGAATATTATTAGAATATTATATGAATATTATTAGAATATTATGAAGGATGGCTAAACAAACAAACAAAAATTTAAATTTGCAAATATTGAATGAGAGTTCCAGTACCTCAAGTGAGGACGAAGACGATGAGATGATCCATACTCTGGGTGTATGTGCTAGCCTAACCTCTCCTTTCCCTCTAAGTGACCCTCTACGATGTGCAAAGTGTCTGGGTTGAAGACAACTTATGCATGCTTTGTTTTAATTTTGAGTTTGTGTGATATATTATGCTGACAAAATTGAATTATTGATCATACCCCCAATATGTTTAAGAAGTTAGGGAATCAGAATCGTTTACTCCCTTCTGCAACAGATCCAATTAAGAACTTTGAGGGGAGATGTTTGGTTCTGATATCCTCCGGAGCGTGATTGCATAATTGGTTCATTGGTAATGAATCTGTGTGACTTCATTTAGTCACTATGGTACTAAAGCTGAGAAACCTAATTTATGAAGTAACGCTCTGGGAAAGTTAGGTGAGTGAGGCTTAATTAAGCCTCAGAGGGGGAGAATGTAGAAGATTTTCAGGGATCTTAATTCAGTATAATACATATAATTATGCCTATAGATAAGAAGAAATTATTCTACTATTATTATTTAAAGAGACTATGTGTAGTAACTGTGGGTTAAAAGCTGCAGTGAAAGAACTGAGTGAACTATTTAAAACTTGAAGACCCTGCATAGATGGAAAGAATCTGTTCAGGACCTAGAAATATACATGACAGCTATTGATCATTCTACATATGGTAAGAAACACCTGTCTAAAAATACAACAATACATATATGGAATTATGTAACCAGCTCCAGGCATATATATATCTGTGTAGAAAAGACATTCGGGAGTTATCTTTGGCAAACTGTAACTCGACTTTGTTGATTGATCAATAAAGTCTACTGGCCTCAAAATCTCTCTAGCAATTTATTTTGAACAAGGAAAATTCTACAAGATTCAGGACCTAGAAATATACATGACAAGTAGATATACAGAAAGCATCCCCAAGTTGTCGTCAGGCAGGGGACAGGCGCCCTCGCCCTCGCCCTGCGGATGCTGACTGATGCCCTCCCTGGCTGTTTAAATGACGTCCAAAGCAAAGCCGCTCTGATCGACCAGTGCTCTAGGCGGTGCACTTCGGGGGGCCTTACCAACACCCCTGTCAAATTTGGGACCACTAGCACCTTTCTAAAAAAATCCGACTCTCCATTTATTTGAATTGGTTTGGTCTAGCGGTTTCGTGGACACGGCTCCGAAAGGGCCGATCGACTAGAGGGCACCATTTGCATATTGTCAGGGGTCCCTTTAGTGGGTGGAAAAGTTTGGTGACCCTACGAACTCATCCAGGGGTCAAATGGTAAAAAAATGGTACAGCGCGTCCACGAAACAGTTACTCGTTTAAATGCAAAGCGGGACGTCTCCCGTATGGAGACGGAAGGTCATTGGGCCTCAAAACTTGGCACGCACATCCGTCGTGGGTCCCCTGTTCGGGCCCACGATTTTGAGTGCCCTGGTGGCTTCCTAAGCCTTTTAAGTCAAGCCGCGTGTCTCACTGAAATCGAGCCTGTTTCTAGGCCTCTCCCATTGACTGCAATGGCAGACAGAGAAATGGATGAAAAATCAGGAAAAATACTTTTTGGGGCCCCAGGCCTGGGCCCTTCCGTCACTTCACTGCAGGGCTCCTGACGCAACTGCGTGTGCAATTTGGGCCCACTGGGACCTTTCTAAATAAATCCCACTTGCCACTTATTTGAATTGGTTTGGCCTAGCGGCTTCGTGGACGCAGCTCCGAAAGGGCCGATCGACTAGAGGGCACCATTTGCATATCGTCAGGGGTCCCTTTAGCGGGCGGAAAAGTTTGGTGACCCTACGAACTCGTTCATGGGTCAAAAGGTCAAAAAAGTTACCGCACGTCCATGAAACAGGTACACGCTTAAATGGGGAGAAGGCCATCCCCCGTCCAGAGACCATAGGACATAGGGCCCCAAGATTCGATATTCTCGCTTTTCAGGGACCCCTCGCTCACAGCCCCGAAGTGCAAAGCCATAGGACCTTCCGAAAAAACTACTCTCCCGATCAAAAAATCATTCAAAAGGCTCAGAGTGAGTATAAGACAAAGAGGCCTGCAGCAAAGATTTTGTGCAAAGGCCCCCAATTTATTTTTCCACTTTAGGACCAGGGGGCCTCAGTACGTCGCTTGGGGTTGCCACAAGAGCCACGGTGAAAAATTTGGGGTCCCTGGTACCTTTCTAAATAAATCCCACTTGCCACTTATTTGAATTGGTTTGGCCTAGCGTCTTCGTGGACACGGCCCCGAAAGGGACGTTCGACTAGAGGGCGCCATTTGCATATTGTCAGGGGTCCCTTTAGCGGCCGGAAAAGTTTGGTGACCATACGAACTCGTTCAGGGGTCAAAAGGTCAAAAAAGTTACCGCACGTCCACGAAACCGGTACACGCTTAAATGGGGAGAAGGACGTCCCCTGTCCAGAGACCATAGGACATAGGGCCCCAAGATTCGATATTCTCGCTTTTCAGGGGCCCCTCGCTCACGGCCCGAAGCGCAAAGCCATAGGACCTTCCACCAAAAGCTACTCTCCCGACCAAAAAATCATTCAAAAAGGCTCAGAGTGAGTATAAGACAGAGAAGCCTGCAGCAAAGATTTTGTGCAAAGGCTCCAAATTTTTTTTTTCCACTTTAGGACCGGGGAGCCTCAGTACGTCGCTCGGGGTTGCCCCAAGAACCACGGTGAAAAATTTGGGGCCCCTGGGACCTTTCTAAATAAATCCCACTTGCCACTTATTTGAATTGGTTTGGCCTAGCGATTTCGTGGATACGGCTTCGAAAGGGCCGATCGACTAGAGGGCACCATTTGCATATCGTCAGGGGTCCCTTTAGCGGGCGGAAAAGTTTGGTGACCCTACGAACTCATTCAGGGGTCAAAAGGTCAAAAATGGGACTGTGCGTCCACGAAACAGTTACGCGTTTAAATGCGAAGCGGGACGTCTCCCGTATGGAGACGGAAGGTCACTGGACCTCGAAACTCGGCACGCATATCCGTCGTGGGTCCCCCGTTCGGGCCAGCGAGTTTGAGGGCCCTGGAGGCTTCCTAAGCCTTTTAACTCTGGCCACGTGTCTCACTGAAATTGGTCCTGTTTCTAGGCCTCTCCTATTGACTTCAATGGCAGACAGAGAAATGGATGAAAAATGAGAGAAAATACTTTTTGGGGTCCCAGACCCAGGCCCATTTAACATGTCGCTCCGGGGGTTCTGACGCAACTCTGTGTGCGATTTGCACACGATTTGGGCCCTCTGGGACCTTCCTAAAAAAGTCCCGCTCTCAATTTATTTAAATGGGCTTACTGTAGAGGGTTCGCGGACATGGCTCGAAAGGGTCTGATCGAGCCAAATTCGAAATCTTTACCTCAAGGGAACTCCCTTGAGTGTACGTAAAAGTTTGGTGTTCCTACAACCTTTTTTAGGGGTCAAAAGGTCAGAAAAGGGGCGAGCACAGTATTTTTCACTAAATATTTTTGCTGATTTTTTTAAAGGTCTACCCAAATGCTGAGGACTTTGCGGCCCTGATGTACGACATGGAAAAGGGCCACTGTCAAGCATTCGAAGCCAATGGGGCCTAGCCCCAATATGAATGTTATTTTTAATCAAACATAAAGAAACATCCCATTCCCAATTTATTCAGTGGGGCATTCATAGTGGTTCCGTGGACATTCCTTTTTTCATGCAAATTACACTGTTTTATGACCTGAAATTTGCATGAATGGGTTCTGTTGAGTGTCATGTGTACAGTTAGATGGTTTAATCAACAATATTTCTTGTACTTATGAAAAATACACTTTATTCACTTGTGTCCACGGGACCTGTACAGCTGAATAAATTGGAATTGGGATGTTTTTACTGGAAATACCAGGAGAGGTTCGATCGTGCTGAATTCGAAATCCAGGGGACCCCCTCAATCGGGCGTAAAAGTTTGGTGACCCTACGACCTCCTTTAGAGGTCAAAAGGTCAGAAAAGGGGCGAGCAAGTGTCTGATTTTTAAAAATTTTTTTTAAAGGTCTTCTCAAACCCTGAGGACTTTGGCCCTTTTCCATGTCGTACGTCAGGGCCCCTCAGTCAAGTATTCAAAGCCCCTAGGCCCTAGTCCCAATTTATTCAGCGGGCCATTCATAGTGGTTCCGTGGACATTCCTTTTTTATGCAAATTACACTGTTTTATGACCTGAAAGTTGCATGAATGGGTTCTGTTGAGTGTCATGAGTACAGTAGAGATGGTTTCATCAACAATATTGCTCATACTTATGAAAAATACACTTTATTCACTTGTGTCGACGGGACTTGTACAGAACGTCCATTAAATAGGTTGGAGATGGGGTCTTTTCAATTCTACATAATTTTTTATGGAAATTATACACTATTATGATGTGAAACTGACAAGAATGAGTGTGCTGAGTACAATAGAGGTGGTTTCATCAACAAAATCGCTCATATTTATGAACGATACACTTTATTTGTGTGTCCACGGAACTGCTATGAGGAGCTCACTGAATAAATTGAAATTGGGTATTTTCTTGTCTTTGCTCTGTCAAACAGGAACATCCCATTTCCAGTTTATTAAGTGGGCCCTTCATAGTGGTTCTGTGGACATTCATTTTTATGCAAATTATACACAAGCAGACACTCAAGTGTAAAATAAATGCAAATAAGACCACAATGGTTTTATTTCTCTTTTTTATTAAAACATTATTAACAAAAAATAATGAAAACTTTGTTACACTTGACCAAAAAATATTAAACTTGTTATTCAGTCCTCTTCATCAGCAGCAAAATACTGCAGTAAAGGAAACATATCACAAAATATTAACTAGATAAAAAAGTTAATAAACAGCTATTACTGTACGCTTAGACATGTTTCTGCCTAAATCACTGCTGTTCAGGTAAGTTACTCCATACGTTGTTCATAATTTATTATGCCATCTTGAAGAGTTAAAAATATTTATTTAAGATCCCCACGAGGTGGCCAACATACGGCATACAGGTGTTTCATTTTGTTAAGAATGTTCAGGAAAGGGGCATACTTATTAAGTATGCCCGAGGCAGAGTTAAAATTGCCAACCTACAGTGCCCACTCTGCCAACACCCGGAGCAGTGGGCAGCCATTTATGCTGCGGCACCCGGGGAGCAGTTGGGGGTTCGGTTATGGTATTGGTATTGAAGGTATTGAAGGTGGAAGAGAGCGCCATTTGCATATTCACTCCCCCCACCTACAATTCCTACCAGACCTGAGACTCGAACTCGCAACCTTTGGGTTACGAGTCCAACTCTAACCATTAGGCCACGACTTCCATCTACTGTGTAGATATGTGGAAACACACCTAAAGAAAGGGCACAAAGACACCACGGTACGTCAGTGTTAACTAAAGTGATCACATTTTGACCATTTGCATTTTAAAGCAACATATAAAATAGCTTATTTTTGATTTGAGTAATAGCAGTGTAAAATTTTAAAGGTGTCTCAGAGGTTCAAGTTGGTGAGGTCACTAGAGTGGGAGGTGACCATAGGGAGTTTGAGGGCGTTGAGAGCAACATCGCCATCCATCCCCATGGTCACAAATTTAGATCAAGCAGAGGACCCACCATCTGTGATGGCATTCCCACCACCTCAGCTGTTGGCCCAACCCCCACCCCCCCAATTGTGTCCATTAACAACACAGGTGGTGGCCCCACCACCTCAGCTGGTTGCCCCACACCTCCAGGTGGTGGCCCACCACCTCAGCTGGTTGCCCCACCCCTCCAGGTTGTGGACCCACCACCTCAGCTGGTTGCCCCACCCTTCCAGGTGATGGATTCACCACCCCCACCTTGAATGGTTCAAGTATAAATGGACTTCAAATAAATTTGTAATTTATTTAACAGGCCCAGCTTCGTGGCTTATCTCATTCACAAATAAAAATCTTGAATCTTGAATCTTGAATAGTGGACAATCATGCCACTAATCTATTATAGTGATTCCCATTCATTAAATGGGAAATGAACACTTGTCCCACTTGTAATTTATTGTATGGGAAAGCTTTAAGTGGTTAGTGGACAATCATCCCACTAACCTATTATAGCGATCCCATTCAATAAATGGCAAGTGGACACATGTCCCACTTGCAATTTATTTAATGAAACACTTTAAGTGGTTAGTGGTTACTATTTATTGACTTATTTATTAAGTCTACAGTATACTGTCCTGCACATTTTATTTTATTCTTATTTTTATTTTTATTTTTAATCTTTTTCCATACCTATATTTATATATATTTTGCTTGTGTTTGCATTCTTTAATAATTGCACTGTCCATGGAGCCCATGTATGTGACAAATAAAAATCTTGAATCTTGAATCTTGAATAGTGGACAATCATGCCACTAATCTATTATAGTGATTCCCATTCATTAAATGGGAAATTAACACTTGTCCCACTTGTAATTTATTGTATGGGAACACTAAGTTGTTAGTGGACAATCATCCCACTAACCTGTTATAGCTATTCCATTCAGTAAATGGCAAATGGACACATGTTCCACTTGCAATTTATTGTATGGGGACACTTTAAGTGGTTAGTGGACAATCATGCCACTAATCTATTATAGTGATTTCCTCGGATCGTAATCGTCTTGTGGGGATGTAATTTTAGAAAGGGACCGAAGGTAGAAGAAGCTGGAGCCTACGACAGAACTGATCTGTTTATCGAATTTCAAAGAATTATCAAACTCTACACGCAAATTTTGCACTGAAGGGGAAATAAATGAATTTAGGTGCTTAAAATCAAATTGATTTTGATGCCTGGGGTCTGAGGAGTTAAAAATTATGACCTCCGTTTTATTTGTGTTTAAGAAAAGAAAAATGTTAGAAAGCAAGGATTTAACATCATCAAGACAACCAGATAAAGTACTTACAGCACTTTCTTTTTTCCTAGTAACTGGTAAATATATTTGCATGTCATCGGCATAACAATGAAAAGAAACTCCATGCTTTCTAAACACAGAACCCAGAGGAAGTAAATATAGAGAAAAAAGAGTAGGAGCTAAAATCGAGCCCTGAGGAACACCACATGTTGAAAGACCCAGAGATGAAGTACAATTACCTATTTTAACCCTACATCTTCTATTAGTTAAAAAGAATTTAAACCAACTTAGAACAGCACCTTCCAGGCCTACAAAAGATTCTAATCGAGAGATAAGAATCTCGTGATCAACAGTATCAAAAGCTGAAGATAGGTCCATTACTAAAATGACGGAATCTCCAGAATCTGTAGCCATTAAAACGTCATTAAGAACTTTTATAAGAGCTGTTTCAGTACTGTGCAAAGATTTGAACCCAGACTGGAATGTCTCATAAATCTGATTATTTGTTAAAATGTACTGAAGCTGTAAACACACAATTTTTTCCTTCACCTTAGAAATAAACTGTAATACAGATATTGGCCGAAAATGTTATAAAACAGTAGTGTCAAGTGAAGGTTTTTTTAGGATAGGAGAGACTGTGGCCATTTTCAGACTGTCTGGTATAAATCCAGATGACAGACATTTATTCAACAATGACACAAGCTCTGGTCCCACTGTGTCAATTATTTGTCTGGATAAGAGGAAGGTTTCAATTTAACAATTATGTCCTTCACTGATTGTAGAGAAACCAGATTGAAGGTAGTCCAGGTAGTCACAGATATCGTGCTTGTTTGAGTTTCATAGTCAGTGTCTCAGAGTGTATTGGTAGGATGTTGGATAACGCTAACAGGTGGATTCAACAGAGTTTATAACGTTGAAAAGAACTTTAGGAGTCTGATGATGCTTATCAATTAGATCAGCGAAATAAGAGGATTTAGCGGTCTTTACTGCTCTCTGGTAAGAGGATAAACAGTCATTAAGAATGTCAAAGGAAATTTGTAGTTTGTCTTTTTTCCATTTTCTTTCAGCCTGCCTACAGGCTTGTCTCAAGGAGCGAACATTCTGGTCAACCCAGGGCTCTGTTTTGAGTTTAGGCCTGAAAGGCTTGACAGGTGCAATACGGTTTAGGATGTCCGACCATACAGTATTTAAATGCTCAAGATGTTTATCTGCATCTAGATCAGATGTTAAAGTCTCTATTGGAATTGAGGAACTGATTTCAGAATAGTGCTTAGTAAATTCTTCAGAAAAACAAGGCGAGTAGGCACGAGATAGGCGAATATCATCAACAGTATTTAAGGGGATAGCGGGCAGAGACACGTTAAAAATAATGGGAAAATGATCAGAAATAAGGGTTTGAATTACCTCCATTTCTGTTATAGAGAGGCCAAAAGACAGTATTAAATCTAAGGTGTGTCCTAAAATGTGCGTGGGGTGATTGACCCACTGCATCAAATTAAAGGAGTTTATTGTATTCTGGAAATCAGATGTAAGTAGCTTTGAGGGACAGCATAAATGAACATTAAAATCTCCTAATAAAAGAATACAATCGTATTTAGTAATGACATCCCCTACAAACTCTGAAAATTCCTCCACAAAACCTTTAGTTGAATGAGGCGGCCGATAAATCAAAGTCAATATAATAGGTTCAGGCCAGACAAGTTGTAGTAGCTGAGCTTCAAAGCTCGAGAATATAGTAGATGGCAACATCTGTCACTGATGTCTGAAAGTGTCCTTAGCGATGATAGCTAATCCACCACCTCTACCAGAGAGGCGGGGGGAGTTATAAAAACAGTAATTTGCAGGAACGAGTTCTGAATAAGGGCTTAGGTCTCCTACCTTTACCCAGGTCTCCGTTATAAATAGAAAATCCAAGTTGTGAGATAAGATAAAATCATTTAAAATAAAAGTCTTATTGACCAGAGAATGGGCATTGATGAGCACCATCCTCGGGGAGCGTAGCGTACAAGCTAAAGCAGAGGCTTTGCCCAGCGGTCGATGATTCGAGACATTTATTCCCCGGGGGCGACGCCGGATGGTAATCCGAGGGTCAAGGTCCCATGGTCGTCGAGCCGGAGAAATAGGAGCAGCAGGGAGGACTTGCTGAATGTAGGTAAGCCAGCGTGGTACACGGACCGGAGGGTGGCGGACCGTGAAGTGGCTCAAGTCCATCCCAGGCCCTAGCGTGAGGTTTAGGGGCGATCCGGCTCGCATTTGGAGATATAGTCTCACAATCATGCCGCCACTAAACTACTATAGTGGTACTATTCATTAAATGGCAAGTGGACACATGTCCCACTTGCAATTTTTGAAGGTAGTCCAGGTAGTCACAGATATCGTGCTTGTTTGAGTTTCATAGTCAGTGTCTCAGAGTGTATTGGTAGGATGTTGGATAACGCTAACAGGTGGATTCAACACAGAGTTTATAACATTGAAAAGAACTTTAGGGGTCTGATGATGCTTATCAATTAGATCAGAGAAATAAGAGGATTTAGCAGTCTTTACTGCTCTCTGGTAAGAGGATAAGCAGTCCTTAAGAATGTCAAAGGAAATTTGTAGTTTGTCTTTTTTCCATTTTCTTTCAGCCTGCCTACAGGCTTGTCTCAAGGAGCGAACATTCTGGTCAACCCAGGGCTCTGTTTTGAGTTTAGGCCTGACAGGTTTGACAGGTGCAATACGGTTTAGGATGTCCAACCATACAGTATTTAAATGCTCAAGATGTTTATCTGCATCTAGATCAGATGTTAAAGTCTCTATTGGAATTGAGGAACTGATTTCAGAATAGTGCTTAGTAAATTCTTCAGGAAAACAAGGCGAGTAGGCACGAAATAGGTGGATATCATCAACAGTATTTAAGGGGATAGCTGGCTGAGACATGTTAAAAATAATGGGAAAATTATCAGAAATAAGGGTTTGAATTACCTCCATTTCTGTTATAGAGAGGCCAAAAGACAGTATTAAATCTAAGGTGTGTCCTAAAATGTGCGTGGGGTGATTGACCCACTGCATCAAATTAAAGGAGTTTATTGTATTCTGGAAATCAGATGTAAGTAGCTTTGAGGGACAGCATAAATGAACATTAAAATCTCCTAATAAAAGAATACAATCGTATTTAGTAATGACATCCCCTACAAACTCTGAAAATTCCTCCACAAAACCTTTAGTTGAATGAGGCGGCCGATAAATCAAAGTCAATACAATAGGTTCAGGCCAGACAAGTTGTAGTAGCTGAGCTTCAAAGCTCGAGAATATGGTAGATGGCAACATCCGACACTGATGTCTGAAAGTGTCCTTAGTGATGATAGCTAATCCACTACCTCTACCAGAGGGTGTTATAGAAACAGTAATTTGCAGGAACGAGTTCTGAATAAGGGCTTAGGTCTCCTACCTTTACCCAGGTCTCCGTTATGAATAGAAAATCCAAGTTGTGAGATAAGATAAAATCATTTAAAATAAAAGTCTTATTGACCAGAGAATGGGCATTGATGAGCACCATCCTCGGGGAGCGTAGCGTACAAGCTAAAGCAGAGGCTTTGCCCAGCGGTCGATGATTCGAGACATTTATTCCCCGGGGGCGACGCCGGATGGTAATCCGAGGGTCAAGGTCCCATGGTCGTCGAGCCGGAGAAATAGGAGCAGCAGGGAGGACTTGCTGAATGTAGGTAAGCCAGCGTGGTACACGGACCGGAGGGTGGCGGACCGTGAAGTGGCTCAAGTCCATCCCAGGCCCTAGCGTGAGGTTTAGGGGCGATCCGGCTCGCATTTGGAGATATAGTCTCACAATCATGCCGCCACTAAACTACTATAGTGGTACTATTCATTAAATGGCAAGTGGACACATGTCCCACTTGCAATTTATTTAATGAAACGGTTTAAGTGGTTAGTGGACAATCATCCCACTAACCTATTATAGTGATCCCATTCATTAAATGGCAAATGGACACATGTCCCACTTGCAATTTATTGTATGGGAACACTTTAGGGGATAAGTGGACACTCATCCAAATAATCTATTATAGTGATCCCATTCATTAAATGGTAAATGAACACATGTTCCACTTGCAATTTATTGTATGGGAACACTTTAAGGGGTAAGTGGACAATCATCCCACTAAACTACTATAGCGATCCCATTCATTAAATGGCAAATGGACACATGTCCCACTTGTAATTTATTGTATGGGAACACTTTAAGGGGTAAGTGGACAATCATCCCACTAAACTACTATAGCGATCCCATTCATTAAATGGCAAATGGACACATGTCCCACTTGTAATTTATTGTATGGGAACACTTTAAGGGGTAAGTGGACAATCATCCCACTAAACTACTATAGCGATCCCATTCATTAAATGGCAAATGGACACATGTCCCACTTGTAATTTATTGTATGGGAACACTTTAAGGGGTAAGTGGACAATCATCCCACTAAACTACTATAGCGATCCCATTCATTAAATGGCAAATGGACACATGTCCCACTTGTAATTTATTGTATGGGAACACTTTAAGGGGTAAGTGGACAATCATCCCACTAAACTACTATAGCGATCCCATTCATTAAATGGCAAATGGACACATGTCCCACTTGTAATTTATTGTATGGGAACACTTTAAGGGGTAAGTGGACAATCATCCCACTAAACTACTATAGAGATCCCATTCAATAAATTACAAATGGACACAGATCCCAATTGCAACTTATTGAATGGGAACGCTTTAAGTGGTTAGTGGACAATCATCCCATTAACCTATTATAGAGATCCCATTCATCAAATGGCAAATGGACACTTGTCCCACTTGCAATTTATTGTATAAGAACACTTTAGGTGGTTAGTGGACATTTGCCCACTTTAGTGGGTAATCGGAGAAATATTGGGTCTGTGGGTTGGGGGCGTGGCTTGGCAGTCGTCAGCAGGGCATTTGCCCACTTTAACGGGTAATCGGACAAATAGTGGGTTCGTCGGATGGGGTGTGTCTTGGGAGTGGTCAGCGGAACATTTGGCCACCATAGTGGGTAATCAGAAAAATAGTTGGCTTGGGGGTGGTCAGCGGGGGTCTGGGGGTCATTGAGCACTTTAGTGGGTAATTGGACAAATAGTGGGTCTGTGGGATGGGGGCGTGGCTTGGGAGTGGTCAGTGGGGGTCCGGGGGTCATTGCACACTTTAGTGGGTAATTGGACAAATAGTGGGTTCGTGGGACGGAGGCGTGACTTGACAGTGGTCAGCGGGGGTCCGGGGGTCATTTGCCCACTTTAGTGGGTCAGCGGACAAATAGTGAGTTCGTGGTATGGGGGGAATCAAGAAAGCGTCCACCCCTAGACTATATGAATGGCCCAGAAGCCCATTGCAGTAATCCTGGAGTGGGATGGTGGTGCTGCCACACAGTGGATGAAGGCAGTACTGCTTTTGCGGGCCTCAGACTTCGGGGGGCTCCCGTCGGGCCCCCAGTGGGGTCAGGCCTCCCAAAACCCACCCGGGGACATCGGGCGGCCAGGAAGGGTCGGCGGGGGGTGCCAGCCGGTCCCCCAAAAATTTCGGGTGGGCGGGGCGCAGCGTCCACGAACCCCCGTACGCAAACCTCTTAGCCAATGACCGTTTGGACATGTTTTTAAATTTTGTGCTTAGTGCTCCAAGGAATGCGGGCAGCATAAAACTCTTCAGTATTTCCAAACTCCGCTTGGAATTTCAGCCTTTCTCATTGGACAAGCCCATCCTGAGAGGCGTGAATCTTCTCAGACCTTAAAAGGCTCACGCACAGTTCCGCCCATGTCTTCTTCTGCTAAGTACTTCTGCTAAGGCTTCTGATGGCTGCCCGTGTGGAGAGCCTGAGCCGGTGCGGGCGTGCCCGGTGGGCTCCAACAGATAGCCTTTCAGTCGGCGGTTCTGTTAGATTCTGAGAAGATGAGGATGTGATCTAGAATGCTTCTGCAACTCTTAAGGCTTCACCAGGCTTCGGCCTAGTCTTTCCACTTCAAGAACCTCTGACTCAAATTGGTTCTTTTTCATCAGCCAACTTCAGCAAAGATCAACTTGAGCCTTCAGATTGCATCAGGACTCTCTTTCAGACAGACAAGACGTGCAAGTATCAAACTTAGTCTTATTAATTGATACATTAAGTACCCGTTGCACCTTTTACAAAGGTGTGTTTGAACTAAGAAACTGATGTTTCCTTCAGGCTGTAGATCTGCTGAATATCAAATTGTACCATAGCTCCATGTCTTTATTTCTCTTCTCTTTACTGCTTAAGCTTTAACCCCTTTTCCTATGCCAACTGTATGCATGGAAATACTGAAGCTCTGGATGGAGGATGGTCTCAACAACCTCGGTTGAGAGATCGGAAGTTATGAGTTGTGCCTCCTCAGAGGCCACACCCACAGCTTCCACAGCTCCGGGTGGGGGCGCGCCCTCCGCCTGTGAGAGGAGATCTCTCTTGACGGGAATCTCCCATAGAGCGCATAGAACTCAGGCCTGAGAACCATACTCGGCCCCGCCAGAACGGGGCTACTAACAACAGACGGGCCCCGTGCCGGCACACTCTCTCCAGAACTCCCGGGAGCAGAACAATCGGAGGAAAGGCGTACAGACCATAGACTGTAAAAAACATGGACATAGTGTCCGTGACGTCACCCGTTGAATTCTGAAGAGCTTTTTTGAAGCCCAAAGTGGGCGGAGCCGGTCGTCGCTATCTTGGCACCGTGTGTCTCTCGAAAGAGGCGGGACGTGGGTGGCGCTGAGGTGCCTGCTGCTGAAACCACGCCCGCCTAGCTCGACGTATTGGCAGTTGATATTTGAACGTTCCCAGCGGTTTTCAGCTTACTCTTGAGGTAAATTAATCTGAAACTACACAACAAAACTTCAAATAACTATTTATCTGTTATTGATATCATCAGGGCACTCAAGGCTCACACATTCACACACACACACACAAATACATACTTCGTTTCGATATCTTTGTGGGGACTCTCCATAGGCATTATGGTTATTATACTGTACAAACTTGGTGTAATTCCGGGTATCTTTACCCAGTAAAGATAGTGATAGGGTCAGGAAAGTGGCGCCGGCTTCCTTTGAAATATGTTTGATGATGACTGCGCCCGTGCTCGCTCTGTCCCCCACCCCCAGTCAGAGAGGATGCTGACAGTGATAGAGATGCTGCCTGTTCATGCGCTAGAGCATGTCAGGGGAGGTGCGCAGAGTTGTAAAATAATAATTATTCTCTTCTCCAGGCAACACTACACCACTGTCAAACTGTATATTCTATCCCCCTACACTGACCGTACACCAAAACCTAACCATCATATAAAACTTTATGCATTTTTTTACAGGATGTTTATTTCTTTCAGTGATTGATTCCTTGTCATGGCCACCCGTGACGCATCCACTATCTATCCACTGTCTATGCACACCACTTAAACTGTAAGTACTAGTCTTGGCTACTTGACATTCGACAGCTGATATTACATTGTCTGTTTAAAAGGTCACCCAAAAAATTAGACTGTCATCTACATTTTGAGGTGTTGCTCCCTTGTTCTATTTTCTCCCACATGTGACAGTATTGTCAACATAAAAAAAAATGAGCTACCTTTGATAGTAACTTCTTATTTTTCATTACCTCCAGCATTTATTAAACACATTTATTTTCCTTCCATTGTGGATCATTGGTGACAGCTATGTCAGACATGGTGCCCAGAGAGCTGCCCAGACCATGGGAGGCAACCTCAGTCTGCCAGGTGTCTATGTCTGTTGGTTTGGCTTGGGTGGACTGCGGTGGAAAGGACTTCTCCCCTTCTTCTACCACTCCCTGCGAGGAAGAGCAGCACCGGATGTCCTCGTCATCCACTGTGGAGGCAATTATATGGGGGAGGTCAGCAGCGTCCAGCTGGTGAATGTCATGAAGGAGGACCTGCACCAGCTTAAACTCCGGCACACTGGCATGAAGATCATGTTTTCAGCTGTGACCCAGAGGTGCCGGTGGAAGGCTGTGCCAATCCGGTGAAACTTGACAAGGCCCGCAAGTTTGTTAACAGTGTTATGGCTACATTTGTTCGTAGCTTAAATGGTGCCATGATTGAGCACCCTCACATTAGGCATGACAGTCCTCGGCTATTTTCCTCTGGCACATCAACAGACAACATGGGTACGGTTACTGACAAAACACACACAAGCAGGGGACGTCACACTTCCTACATGAGAGAAAGATGACTAGGTAGAATACATTCAGTATGGCCTGCCTTGGTTAAAAGCCCATTCACCACGACAAGGTGCAGGCCAGGAGTGGGAACATATAACACGGGACAAACATACAGGACACTACAAAACCACAGGGACAAGACATGAAAGAAATAGAGAACATAAAACCAATACAACACTGGAGAAGCAATATACAATGGTGTAAACTGAGGATGGGTGATAGGAACAACTGTAAATATTAACATTTCACCCAACCCTAATTAAAACAATCAAAAACAGAAGATTACAGATTATTTATAATAAATATAAATAAAAAAAGTTTAAAGCTATTTTTATAACCTTATATACTAAATTAATGTATTACCATAACACTTCAATAACTCTATTATTAGTTGTATAGTCTATTAATATTGTAGTGTCTGCGTAAAATCATGGATGGTCTTTGGGGTTTTATGGCTTAAGAGACCCCTTTTAGCCTTTGACATTTGCATATAAATTACAGTCCTGGCCCCAGATTACTACATTGATATGGGTGCTAAATTGTTAAATGGTTCCCCCCACTATCAAGGAGATGCTAAGCAGTCTACCACTATCATCTCCCCATCTGACTTCAAACAGTTTCCAAAGAGAAGTAAATGACCCCCGGTGCCAGGCGCCAATGGGCCTGGCTCACCAGCAAACTACAACATGCTCACATAACACACACACACATATAAAGTGTTTTTTTCTTTATTTAGACAATAATTAATCAGTTACAATTGTATCTGGTATATGCATGTGTTGTTTGTATGTTTCCCTATTGTATTAGCCTAGTTACAACTCTTTATTTGTATTAGTTAGACTCTCAATGCTTATATTCAGGTATATGAGTGTATCCCACCCAAAAGGTGGGTGTGGATAGGAACTCTCAAAAGTCATTTGCTCGCACTGATCTTTGCTCAGAAAACCTTTCTTTTGAGACGACACTTTCCAAGACTCCTCAAACTTTCCTCTTCAGTTTGATTTTCCGGCAGTTTTTCATCGTCAAGTAACTCTGTCGATCCGCTGTGGACTTTCCTATCTTCAGAAAAACCAGAGGAAAACTTCCAGCTTCTAAAATAACTCATCAAGAACCGTTGTCTACCGCATCAGCAATCGAAGCCAATGCAAGTAACCATTTACAACTATTTAGATGCGTGTTTAAGCTTGAGCCCCTTTTAAAGTGATTTTTGATTCTTTGATGATTCTCATTAGGTTGTGGTTAATTGATGTGAAATACTGCCATTCTTTTGCTCTTCTCTCTCTTTTCCTTACTTTGCTTCATTCTGTATATATGTGTTTTGCTTAGTTAGTTATATGTTAGATATAGTTTCATTTATTAAATCCCTTATATTCACAATTGATTGTCTCTGTGTGCTGCTCACAATTCAAAGTCACTGAATGTTTGATCCCTTGCTACATGCTAAGTTAATGCTAGTACTGTACAAAGGAAAGTTATTCTTTCTTGGCCAGGAAAATAATCTTTCCTTGAATTGATAAATGATTATATTGTCTGCTCGGTGGA
>NW_015556062.1:87240-88940 GCF_001515605.1 Sinocyclocheilus anshuiensis | reverse complement strand
AAGGAAAGTATTCTTCCTTGGCCAGGAAAATAATCTTTCTTTGAATTGATAAATGATTATTTTGTCTGCTCGGTGGACGGACAGATCAAGTAGTGGTAATATTGATTCTGCTACAGTTAATTCGAAGATCTAATCTTAATATTTATTATTAATCATAACCAGTTATAATTAGTCATAAATATTTCCCTTTTGAGCTGATTTACTACAATATCTATAATATAAAATCAACCTCCTGATTACTATTTACAGCAGAAATAGGGATGCCACTTACCACCTCATTAATATTTACCAAGCATCTTCTTTTTTGCCAGTGGAGAAAGAGAAAACGGTAGGCACGGCAGTGTCCTTCAGGCATGCCCTTCCCTAATAAAAATTTCAAGAAACATAAAAAATATGACATTATTGCAGAGTAAATAGCTGTTAATAACAGAGATATATGTGTTTATGTTCATTAATCAGTCTATCACTAGTATGAATGTACAGATTAAACGTAAATTATTATTGCTATTAAAAGAACATGTAACTCTTCTCAATAACTATCTCTATAGAACCATGCTGTGTTCTGCTGTCTTACTTGGAAGATAATTTTTCCAACATGAAATTCACATAGAGATTTTTTTAAACAATTCTCACTCGCATTAAATACACTGAAATGAAAAGGTTGGCAAAAAGTGGTCATTTTGCTGGATTGGTAAAATCTTTAATTGGATTTCTGCATCTGTGAAAAACTAAAATTCACTGGTGTGACTAATTTCACCTTAACAGTTAATGTATGATAGTCAATACTTCACCAATTTAACTAATAAGTTATTTGACTTTGTAAGGTATAAAACAAGGTCTTTGTACCCTGGAGTCAGTGGTGAAGTGATGACTCTCAAAGTGTTCACTGCACAGACGAGAAGCCTCCCATAGAAAACCATTATAAGGAAAACACTTACATGGCTTAATGCATTAAAACAGTGCTTGTCTGTACATAGTATGATTTATTAATCAAGTTCTCACTGAGTTTCGTCTTTTAAAAACAGTTTTAATCGGTTTTAATTCATTAAGCCACGTTAAGAGTTTTTCTTATAGCCTAACGGTTTTCTATGGGAGGAAAACGCTTAACGAGTAACATTAATTACAGGCCTAACGTTACAGCTAATCACAGTCTGTCGGATTCTGGAGTGTAGTAGAGTTTTGAATAAAATTATAAAGAATAAATTAATAAATAAATAAAATTACATTACAATATCACTCACCGGAAAAAATGGATCCCAGACTTGGACGGTCTGTTAGTACAATTAACCACACAACAAGACATTTTATTTGATAATTTTAAGAAATAATCATGAAAATAACCCATAGACAAAACAAAAAAAGCAAAAATAAAAAAATAAAACAAAAGCAGAGACACAGCAGATATGCCAAGTTCAGTGGCTGATAGAGACAGCAACGTCAATCCACCTGTCACTCAAGTGGCCACGTCCTTAATTATGCAGAATTTTAAGGCTTAATATAATTTAAACTATGACGTTGCTAAAAAGAACATTGTTGTGTATTTGGTGTAATGCAATGTATTTATGGGGTTTAAGTTTCAAAAAACACATTATTTTCCACATAATGTACATTATTGTTGCTCCTGTATGCCCCGCCTTTCTGAAACGTGTCGATTTTTACAAAGCTCATCGGTCTGAAAAGCGAGGTGTGCTCTGATTGGC
>NW_015556062.1:83593-86925 GCF_001515605.1 Sinocyclocheilus anshuiensis | reverse complement strand
TAAATGATTATATTGTCTGCTCGGTGGACGGACAGATCAAATAGTGGTAATATTGATTCTGCTACAGTTAATTCGAAGATCTAATCTAAATATTTATTATTAATCATAACCAGTTATAATTAGTCATAAATATTTCCCTTTTGAGCTGATTTACTACAATATCTATAATATAAAATCAACCTCCTGATTACTATTTACAGCAGAAATAGGGATGCCACTTACCACCTCATTAATATTTACCAAGCATCTTCTTTTTTGCCAGTGGAGAAAGAGAAAACGGTAGGCACGGCAGTGTCCTTCAGGCATGCCCTTCCCTAATAAAAATTTCAAGAAACATAAAAAATATGACATTATTGCAGAGTAAATAGCTGTTAATAACAGAGATATATGTGTTTATGTTCATTAATCAGTCTATCACTAGTATGAATGTACAGATTAAACGTAAATTATTATTGCTATTAAAAGAACATGTAACTCTTCTCAATAACTATCTCTATAGAACCATGCTGTGTTCTGCTGTCTTACTTGGAAGATAATTTTTCCAACATGAAATTCTTTTTTTAAATTTTTTAAACAATTCTCACTCGCATTAAATACACTGAAATGAAAAGGTTGGCAAAAAGTGCTGGATTGGTTTTTAATTCATTAAGCCACGTCAAGAGTTTTTTTTATAGCCTAACGGTTTTCTATGGGAGGAAAACGCTTAACGAGTAACGTTAATTACAGGCCTAACGTTACAGCTAATCACAGTCTGTCGGATTCTGGAGTGTAGTAGAGTTTTTAATAAAATTATAAAGAATAAAATTATAAATTAATAAATAAAATTACATTACAATATCACAAAATGGATCCCAGACTTGGACGTACAATTAACACAATTAACCACACAACAAGACATTTTATTTGATAATTTTAAGAAATAATCATGAAAATACAAAACAAAATGAATAAAACAAAATAACTTTAATTACAGGCCTAACGTTACAGCTAATCACAGTCTGTCGGATTCTGGAATGTAGTCGAGTTTTGAATAAAATTATAAAGAATAAATAAATAAAATTACATTACAATATCACTCACCGGAAAAAATGGATCCCAGACTTGGACGGTCTGTTAGTACAATTAACCACACAACAAGACATTTTATTTGATAATTTTAAGAAATAATCATGAAAATAACCCATAGACAAAACAAAAAAAGCAAAACTAAAAAAATAAAACAAAAGCAGAGACACAGCAGATATGCCAAGTTCAGTGGCTGATAGAGACAGCAACGTCAATCCACCTGTCACTCAAGTGACCACGCCCTTAATTATGCAGAATTTTAAGGCTTAATATAATTTAAACAGATGAGTTATAAAAAAAAGTTGTCATGAAGGGCAAAATTAGCTATATAGACCAAAATCATTTTTTGAACCAGGCTGTAAACATGTTTTTTTCTGCTGTAAATTTGGGCATTTTAACACGGGGAGTCTATGGGATTGACTCGTCTGCTCCCATATTGAGATGCCCAGGAATGTGAACTGCTCTCAGCGAGAGGAGTTTGCCTTGGGACCACACAAGGATCTGGTGCACCAGCTTTTACAAGGGGCGCGAACGCAGACCTCCCTGGTGGTTGATGTAAGAGACCACTGCTGTGTTGTCAGTGCGCACCAACACATGGTGACCTCTTAGGTCTGGGAGAAAGTGTTTCAGAGCTCGAAACATGGCTAGCATCTCCAGACAATTGATATACACGTCAGATGGCGACCACTCCACAGACCCCGCGGCAGGGAGGCCACTCATGACCGCACCCCAACCGGTGAGGGACGCGTCCGTCGCTAGCGTTACGCGGTGACAAGGAGCTCCCAGCACCGGGCCCTGAGACAAGAACCAAGGTTTCCTCCACATGTCTAAGGCACGTAGGCACCTCCACGTGACCTTGAGCATGCGAAGCGGGTTTCCCCTCGGGGAGAACCCCTTGGTCTTGAGCCACCACTGTAGGGGTCTCATGTACAGCAGGCCAAGTGTTATCACGTTGGACGCAGTTGTCATCAGACCCAGCAGTCTGGAACTGCTTGACAGTGAATGACCGGCCTTCTCTTACAGTCTTACTTACAGTCGCGAGACTGTGGTGAGGATCGACTCGATCCGAGCAGGAGACATACGTGCCTGTATCGTGGTTGAATCCCACACCACGCACTTGTATGACCGCCATCAATTCGTAGCAGTGAATGAAGAGGTATCATATCAATCACAAGTGCAGTATGGAGTACCTCAAGGCTCAGTACGCCGTTACTCTTCACGCTTTACGTTACCCTTGGGAGATATCATCAGGAAACACGGTGTTAGCTTTCACTGTTATGCTGATGATACTCAGCTCTATATTTCTTCGCGCCCCGGCGAAACATACCAATTTGAAAAACTCTTCCACGCTGCTAAATAATCTACTAAGGGAATCAGTCTCTCGAGACTGATCTCTGGTGTGCCCAGAACGGCTAGTGGCCGCAGAGGCCGTGAGCCTCTCAGTGCCGCTACGTTGCTGGGCGGTAACTGAAAGAAACGCTCGCTGGAGACCGCTGCGCCCTGGAACACCGGCAGGGTTGGCAGAACGATCTCCCGAGGGCACTGAGGAGAGACGGGCATCGTGTAATGTGGTGTACACCGCTCTTCTCCAGAGGAAGCTGGCCCTCAAAAAGTCCTAGGCCTTTAGGCGTCAGGATGTTTACGACGAAGACTATCCAGAGAGAATGACAGTCCGCAGACCCGCCTTCCGCTAGAAGCCTTCGGCCTGGGAGCGCCACTCTGACTCTAGACTGTGCGGAGTACGAGAAGTGAGGCCCCCGGAATGAGGGGCTGGAACACGGTAGGTTGGGACCGCTCCCGCCCAGCAGTCCCTGCTGACCGCCTCAACCTCCTCAGAGGAAGAGTGGTAAACGCGTGCTCTCACTCAAGAAATTGTTATCCCAAGAGCCCCTGTATATCTAACTTCTCATAGTCTGACAAATACTTCATTTTATTCCTCAGAATTAAATGCAATCAAACAACCAGACGAGTAAATATGGTCTGGTGTATTAAGATTCACATAAAAAAACGAAATGAACACGTCTGCTAGATCATGTGCGATCCCCGCGATCTCAGTCGCCGCCTTGCCTCAGCAGCAGCGGGACCGCAATCGCAAGATCACAGGCAAGGACACACTCTTCGGAGAGTGCCCGGCGAGAGCGGAGCGCTTAACAGCGATAAAAGCACAATCCGCCCCCCGAGAGCCGACTGCGCGAGCTCCGCTCCCTATTAATGCTGCTCATTATAATATCAGGCATAATATGCTTGTGTAACTGATGCTTGTGCAA
>NW_015556062.1:81833-81936 GCF_001515605.1 Sinocyclocheilus anshuiensis | reverse complement strand
GCTCAGTCACACAAACAACATCAATGAGAAAGAAGAAAGATGGCCGCAGCACTCACTCAGAGGGGGAAGAACCGCAGCGCGGGCTTCCAAGCCCGAGCTCTAG
>NW_015556062.1:61724-81799 GCF_001515605.1 Sinocyclocheilus anshuiensis | reverse complement strand
CACAATCCGCCCCCCGAGAGCCGACTGCACGAGCTCCGCTCCCTATTAATGCTGCTCATTATAATATCAGGCATAATATGCTTGTGTAACTGATGCTTGTGCAACTGGCGAGCTCTTTGCCGCCCTCCGTATCAATCTCCTCGGAGAAAGACAGGCGGAGCGTCGCGCCCTCTCTCCGGTGGGAAGGACCGCAGCGCGGGTTTCCGAAACCCCGAGAGCGAGTGCCAGATCTGGTGGTTAAGGAAGCAAATCCATATGCGAAACCCACGAGCACAGCCGCCGCTCCGCCTCGGCAAAAGTGGGGCCGGGCACCGCGAGGAACGCTAGTGAAGGCTCCCTCCTCAAAGAGAGCCCTCTGAGAGCGAAGCAAGGCAGTAACAACTGTGCTTCGCTCCCAAGCAGACAACAAAAAAACGGTGTATATCCCCACCCGTAAAGTAACGCGGGCAGGAAGGAACACATAGCCTGAACGCTGCCTGCTCACCCCTAGGTGTTTGGTTTTGTCTTGGGATTTCTTGACAGACAACACTAAATAAGACTCACAAACAAATATCAAACTGAGCGCTTGCTGAATGACAAAAAGGGAAGGACCGCAGCGCGGGTTTCCGAAACCCCGAGAGCGAGTGCCAGATCTGGTGGTTAAGGAAGCAAATCCATATGCGAAACCCACGAGCACAGCCGCCGCTCCGCCTCGGCAAAAGTGGGGCCGGGCACCGCGAGGAACGCTAGTGAAGGCTCCCTCCTCAAAGAGAGCCCTCTGAGAGCGAAGCAAGGCAGTAACAACTGTGCTTCGCTCCCAAGCAGACAACAAAAAAACGGTGTATATCCCCACCCGTAAAGTAACGCGGGCAGGAAGGAACACATAGCCTGAACGCTGCCTGCTCACCCCTAGGTGTTTGGTTTTGTCTTGGGATTTCTTGACAGACAACACTAAATAAGACTCACAAACAAATATCAAACTGAGCGCTTGCTGAATGACAAAAAGCTGACGCTGGCTCCGCCGCACGTGCTTTTATAGCTTCCTGGCCAATGACGTCACTCGCCAAGCTATTGGACTGATTTCACATGTGATTCAGAGAGTGGTCACAGAAGGCGTTCGCAAAGCGTATTCCGACGCAGCACGAGTTCCTGAAGCCGAACTCCTAACACTTTAAAATATGTCTTTCAGCATTGCAAATAACATTTCATTTCACATTAGAACAGAAGCTCTAAACTAAGCTTCTTCTGCTAAGAAGCTCTAACATAACTTCATGAGCATAAAACTCCTAACACATTATAATCTGTCTTTCTGCATTGCAAAAAACATTGCATTTCATATGGTAGAAACATATTTCATGTGGGCAAGCTTTAGTCTTAACATTGTATAATCCAACTTTCTCTTACATAGAAAGAACAGCATTTCCCACAAGGGTTTTTAGCATTTGTGGGCTTGCATTCTCTTCATTTGATTAGTTGTACTAACATAGTGTAGTAGATCACAACACTATGAACTACAGTGATATGAACGACAGAACAGTAGTTCACAGAAGCACTAAACTAAGCTTCTTGTGCTTTGAAGCTCTAAAATAACGTCATGAGCATTTCCTGTGGGCAAGCTTCAGTTGCATAATCCAACTTTCTCTTACAGAGAAAGAAGGTTTTCAGCATATGCATTCTCTTCATTTGCTTAGTTGTACTAACATCTTGTTTCTGTTCACAGTATCACTAATCTAAGCTTCTTGAGCTTAGAAGCTCTAACATAACTTAATGAGTATAAAACTCCTAACACATTAAAATCTGTGTTTTCTGCATTGCAAATAACATTTCATTTCAAATGTTAGAAACATATTTCTTGTGGGCAAGCTTTAGTTGCATAATCCAACTTTCTCTTACAGAGAAATAAATTTTTCAGCATATGTGGGTTTGCATTCTCTTCATTTGCTTAGTTGCACAAACATAGTTTTTCTGTTCACAGAAGCACTAAACTAAGCTTCTTGGGCTTAGAAGCTCTAACATAACTTCATGAGCTTTAAACTCCTAACACAATAAAACTCCTAACACATTCAAATCTGTCTTTCTGCATTGCAAAAAACATTTAATTTCAAATGTTAGAAACATATTTCTTGTGGGCAAGCTTTAGTCTTTACATTGCATAATCCAACTTTCTCTTACAGAGAAAGAAGGTTTTTAGCATTTGTGGGCTTGCATTCTCTTCATTTGTTTAGTTGTACTAACATAGTGTAGTAGATCACAACAGTGCAATGAACGACAGAACAGTAGTTCACAGAAGGACTAAACTAAGCTTCTTGTGCTTTGAAGCTCTTACATAATTTCATGAGCATAAAACTCCTAACACTTTAAAATCTGTCTTTATGCATTGCAAATAACATTTCATGTCACATCTTAGAAACATATTTCTTGTGGGCAAGCTTTAGTTGCATAATCCAACTTTCTCTTACAGAGAAAGAAGGTTTTTAGCATTTGTGGGCTTGCATTCTCTTCATTTGCTTAGTTGTACTTACATAGTGTATCTGTTCACAGAAGCACTAAACTAAGCTTCTTGTGCTTAGAAGCTCTAACATAACTTCATCAGCATAAAACACCAAACACATTAAAAGCTGTCTTTTCTGCATCGCAAAAAAACATTTCATTGCATATGTTAGAAACATATTTCATGTGGGCAAGCTTTAGTCTTAACATTGCATAATACAGCTTTCTCTAACAGAGAAAGAAGGTTTTCAGCATATGTGGGCTTGCATTCTCTTCATTTGCTTAGTTCCACTTACGTATTATTTCTGTTCACAGAAGCACTAAACTAAGCTTCTTGTGCTTAGAAGCTCTAACATAACTTCATGAGCATAAAACTCCTAACACATTAAAATGTCTTTCTGCATTGCAAATAACATTTCATTGCATATGTTAGAAACATATTTCTTGTGGGCAAGCTTTAGTCTTAACATTGCATAATCCAACATGGGCATAAAACTCTTAGCACAATAAAACTCCTAACGCATTAAAATATGTCTTTATGCGTTGCAAATAACACTTAATTTCACATGTTAGAAACATATTTCATGTAGGCAAGCTTTAGTCTAAACATTGCCTAATCCAGCTTTCTCTTACAGAGAAAGAAAGTTTTTAGCATTTGTGGGCTTGCATTCTCTTCATTTGATTAGTTGTACTAACATAGTGTAACTGATCAGAGAAGTACTAAACTAAGCTTCTTGTATTTAGAAGCTCTAACATAACTTCATGAGCATAAAACACCAACCACATTAAAAGCTGTCTTTTCTGCATTGCAAAAAACATTTCATTGCATATGTTAGAAACATATTTCTTGTGGGCAAGCTTTAATCTTAACATTGCATAATCCAACTTTCTCTTACATGAAAGAAAGTTTTTAGCATTTGTGGGCTTGCATTCTCTTCATTTGATTAGTTGTACTAACATAGTGTTGTAGATCACAACACTATGAACTACAGTGATATGAACGACAGAACAGTAGTTCACAGAAGCACTAAACTAAGCTTCTTGTGCTTTGAAGCTCTAATATAACATCATGAGCATTTCTTGTGGGCAAGCTTTAGTTGCATAATACAACTTTCTCTTACAGAGAAAGAAGATTTTCAGCATATGCGGGCTTGCATTCGCTTCATTTGCTTATTTGTACTAACATCATGTTTCTCTTCACAGTAGCACTAATCTAAGCTTCTTGAGCTTAGAAGCTCTAACATAACTTAATGAGTATAAAACTCCTAACACATTAAAATCTGTGTTTTCTGCATTGCAAATAACATTTCATTTCAAATGTTAGAAACATATTTCATGTGGGCAAGCTTTAGTCTTAACATTGCGTAATCCAACTTACTCTTACAGAAAAAGAAGGTTTTCAGCATATGTGGGCTTGCATTCTCTTCATTTGCTTAGTTGCACAAACATAGTTTTTCTGTTCACAGAAGTACTAAACTAAGCTTCTTGCACTTAGAAGCTCTAAAATAACTTAATGAGCTTTAAACTCCTAACGCAATAAAACTCCTAACACATTAAAAGCTGTCTTTTCTGCATTGCAAAAAACATTTCATTGCATATGTTAGAAATATATTTCATGTGGGCCAGCTTTAGTCTTAACATTGCATAATCCAATTTACTCTTACAGAGAAAGAAGGTTTTTAGCATTTGTGGGTTTGCATTCTCTTCATTTGCTTAGTTGCACTAACATGGTGTTTCAGTTCACAGAAGCATCTTGCGCTTAAAAGCTCTAACATAACTTCATGCGCTTTAAACTCCTAACACAATAAAACTCCTAACACGTTAAAATCTGTCTTTCTACATTACAAATAACATTTCATTTCACATCTTAGAAACATATTTCATGTGGGCAAGCTTTAGTCTTAACATTGCATAATCCAACTTTCTCTAACAGAGAAAGAAGGTTTTCAGCATATGTGGTCTAGCATTCTCTTCATTTACGTAGTTGCACTAACCAGTTTCTACTATTAGTTTCTGTTCACAAAAGCACTAAACTAAGCTTCTTTTGTTTAGAACCTATAACATAGCTTCATGAGCATAACACTTCTAAGACATTAAAATCTGTCTTTCCTGAATTGCAAATAACATTTCATTTCACATGTTAGAAACACATTTCTTGTGGGCAAGCTTTAGTCTTAACATTGCATAATCCAACTTTCTCTTACAGAGAAAGAAGGTTTTCAGCATATGTGGGCTTGCATTCTCTTCATTTGCTTAGATGTACTAACATCGTGTTTCTGTTCATAGTAGCACTAATCTAAGCTTCCTGTGCTTAGAAGCTCTAACATAACTTAATTAGCATAAATCTCTAAACACATTAAAATCTGACTTTTCTGCATTGCAAATAACATTTCATTACATATGGTAGAAACATCTTTCAAGTGGGCAAGCTTTAATCTTAACATTGCATAAACCAACTTCCTCTAACAGAGAAAGAAGGTTTTCAGCATATGTGTGCTTACATTCTCTTCATTTGCTTAGTTGCACTAACGTAGTGTTACTGTTCACAGAAGCAGTAAACTACGCTTCTTGTGCTTAGAAGCTCTAACATAACTTCATGAGCATAAAACTCCCAACACATTAAAATCTGTCTTTTCTGCATTGCAAATAACATTTTTTTTCATATAGCAATCTTTAGTCATAACATTGCATTAACCAACTTTCTCTAACAGAGAAAGAAGTTTTTCAGCATATGTGGGCTTGTATTCTCTTAATTTGCTTACTTGCACTAAGATAGTATTATTGTTCACAGAAGCACTAAACTAAGCATCTTGTGCTTAGAAGCTATAACATAACTTCATGAGCATAAACCTCCTAACAAAATAAAACTCCTAACACATTCAAATCTGTCTTTATGCATTTCAAATAACATTTTATTTCATTTACTAGAAAAATCTTTCATATGGGCAAGCTTTAATCTTATCGTTGCATAAACCAACTTTCTCTAACAGAGAAAGAAGGATTTAAACATATGTGTGCTTACGAATGTACATATGTGTGTTACAAATTAATCTTCATTTGCTTAGTTGCACTAATGTAGTGTTACTGTACACAAAAGCAGTAAACTAAGCTTCTTGTGCTTAGAAGCTCTAACATAACGTCATGAGCATAAAACTCCTCACATATTAAAATCTGTCTTTCTGCATTGCAATTAACATTTCATTTCATATGGTAGAAAGATCTTTCATGTGGGCAAGCTTTAGTCTTAACATTGCATAAACGAACTTTCTCTTACAGAGAAAGAAGTTTTTCAGCATATGTGGGCTTGCATCCCTTCATTTGCTTAGTTGCACTAACATAGTGTAACTGATCACAGAAGTTCTAAACTAATCTTTCTGTGCTTAGAAGCTCGAAAATAACTTCATGAGCATAAAACTCCTAACACATTAATATCTGTCTTTCTGCATTGCAAATAACATTTCATTTCATAGGGTAGAAGCATCTTTATGAGCATAAAATGCCTAACATATTAAAATCTTTCTTTCTTTATTGCAAATAACATTTCATTTCACATGTTAGAAACATATTTCATGTGGGCAAGCTTTAGTCTTAGCATTGCATAAACCAACTTTCTCTTACAGAGAAACAAGATTTTCAGAACTAACGGATTAAAATCTGTCTTTCTTCATTGCAAATAACATTTCATTTCACATGTTAGAAACATATTTCAAGAGGGCAAGCGTTAGTCTTAACATTGCATAATTCTGTTACTGAGAAAGAAGGTTTTTAGCATTTGTGGGCTTGCATTCTCTTCATTTGCTTAGGTGCTCTAACATAGTGTTTACTGTTCACAGAAGCACTAAACTACTCTTCCTGTGCTTAGAAGCTCTAACATCACTTCATGAGCATAAAACTCCTAACACAATAAAACTCCTAACACATTAAAATCTATCTTTATGCATTTCAAATAAAATTTAATTTCACACGTTAGAAACATATTTCATGTGGGCTAGCTTTAGTCTTATTGCATAAACCAACTTTGTCTTACAGAGAAAGAAGGTTTTCAGCATATGTGGGCTTGCATCTCTTCATTTGCTTAGTTGCACTAACATAGTGTAACTGATCACAGAAGTACTAAACTAATTTCTGTGCTTAGAAGCTCTAACATAACTTCAGGAGCATAAAAATCCTAACACATTAAAATCTGTCTTTTCTGCATTGCAAATAACATTTCTTTTCACATGTTAGAAACATATTTCATGTGGGCAAGCTTTACATTGCATAACTTCATGAGAATAAAACTCCTAACACATTAAAATCTGTCTTTTCTGTATTGCAAATAACATTTCATTTCAAATGGTAGAAACATCTATCTATCTACCTGTCTTCATAGCGACACTCTAGCAACTATCCAAACCAACCTAGCAACCACACCAAGTACCTTAGCAACCGCATAGCAACACCTTGGCAACCGCCACGGGTTCCCTAGCAAATGCATATCAACACCATAGCAACAACCCTGATTACCTTTGTAACCACATAGCAACAACTTAGCAACCGCACCGGGTACCCCAGCAACCGTATAGCAACAGCCTAGCAACCACCCCGAGTACATTAGCAATCGCATAGCAACCACCCCGAGTACCTTAGCAACTGCATAGCAACAGCTTAACAACCGCCCCAGGTACCCTAGCAACCGTATAGCAACACCTTAGCAACCGCCCCAGGTACCCTAGCAACCGTATAGCAACACCTTAGCAACCACCCCGGGTACCATAGAAACCACATAGCAACACCCTAGCAACCACCCTGAGTACCTTTGCAACCACATAGCAACACCTTAGCAACCACCCCGGGTACCATAGAAACCACATAGCAACACCCTAGCAACCACCCTGAGTACCTTTGCAACCACATAGCAACACCTTAGCAACCACCCCGGGTACCATAGAAACCACATAGCAACACCCTAACCATCATCCCGGGTACTCTAGCAAATGCATAGCAACACCCTAGCAACCACCCTGAGTACCTTTGCAACCACATAGCAACACCTTAGCAACCACCCCGGGTACCATAGAAACCACATAGCAACACCCTAGCAACCACCCTGAGTACCTTTGCAACCACATAGCAACACCTTAGCAACCACCCCGGGTACCATAGCAACCACATAGCAACTGCATAGCAACACCTTAGCAACCGCTACGGGTACAAAAAACCGCATAGCAACTACCCAGGGTGCCCTAGCAACCGCATAGCAACAACTTAGAAACAGCCCACGTACCCTAGCAACCTTATAGCAACACCTTAGCAACTGCCCCAGGTACCCTAGCAACCGCATAGCAACACCTTAGCGACCACCTCAGGTACCCTAGCAGCCACATAGCAACACCCTAGCAACATCTCTGCATAACCTAGCAACCGCATAGCAACACCTTAGCAACCACCCCGGGTACCCTAGCAACCACATAGCAACACCTAATCAACCACCCCGAGGAACCTAGCAGCAGCATAGCAACACCCTAGCAACCATCCCGGGTAACCTAGCAACTATATAGCAACACCGTAGGAACCACTCCGAGTACCTAAGCAACCGCATAGCAACCACCCTGGGTACCTTAGCAACCGCATAGCAACAGCTTAGCAACCATCTTGGGTACCCTAGCAACCACATAGCAACACCCTAGCAACCACCCTGAGTACCTTTGCAACCACATAGCAACACCTTAGCAACCACCCCAGGTATCAAAGCAACCACATAGCAACTACCCTTGGTTCCTTAGCAACCGCATAGCAACACCTTAGCAACCGCCCCAGGTACCCTAGCAACAGCGTAGCAACACCCTAGCAACCATCTTGGGTACTCTAGCAACCACATTGCAATACCTTAGCAACCGCTCCAGGAACCCTAGCAACCGCATAGCAACAACCCCGAGTACCCTAGCAACCGCTTAGCAACACCTTAGACACCGCCCCGGGTACCCTAGCAACCGCATTGCAACACCCTAGCAACCGCCCCGGGTACCCTAGCAACTTCATAACAACACCGTAGCAACCACCCCGAGTACCCTAGCAACTGCATAGCAAAACCTTAGCAACCGCCCGGGGGACCCTAGCAGCCACATACCAACACCCTAGCAACCACATAGCAACACCTTAGCAACCACCCCGGGTACCCTAGCAACCGCTTAGCAACACCTTAGCAACCTCTCCGGGTACCCTAGCAACCGCTTAGCAACACCTTAGCAACCTCTCCGGGTACCCTAGCAACCGCTTAGCAACACCTTAGCAACCTCTCCGGGTACCCTAGCAACCGCTTAGCAACACCTTAGCAACCTCTCCGGGTACCCTAGCAACCGCTTAGCAACACCTTAGCAACCTCTCCGGGTACCCTAGCAACCGCTTAGCAACACCTTAGCAACCTCTCCGGGTACCCTAGCAACCGCTTAGCAACACCTTAGCAACCTCTCCGGGTACCCTAGCAACCGCTTAGCAACACCTTAGCAACCTCTCCGGGTACCCTAGCAACCGCTTAGCAACACCTTAGCAACCTCTCCGGGTACCCTAGCAACCGCTTAGCAACACCTTAGCAACCTCTCCGGGTACCCTAGCAACCGCTTAGCAACACCTTAGCAACCGCCCCGGGTACCGAAGCAACTGCATAGCAACACCTTATCAACCACACCGGGTACCCTAGCAACCGCATAGCAACACCCTAGCAACATCTCTGGGTAACCTAGCAACCGCATGGCAAGACCTTAGCAAACACACCGGGAACCCTACCAACCACATAGCAACACCTTAGCAACCACCCCGGGTACAATAGCTACCACATAACAACACCTTAGCAACCACCCTAGCAACCATTCTGGGAACCCTAGCAAATGCATAGCAACATCCTAGCAACTAACCCGGGTACCCTAGCAACCGCCCTGGGTAACCTAGCAACCGCATAGCAATACCATAGCAATCGCATAGCAACACCTTAGTACCAGCCCTGGGTACCCCAGCAACCGCATAGCAACACCTTTACAGCCCTCCTGTGTACCCTAGCAACCACATGGCAACACCTTAGCAACCACCCCGGGTACCCTTGCAACCGGAAAGCAACACCCTAACAACTACCCTGAATACCTTAGCAACTGCATAACAACACCTTACCGAATGCCCCGGGTACCCTAACAACCGCAAAGCAACACCCTATCAACCGCGTAGCAACACCCTATTAGCTGCCCTAGGTACCCTAGCAAACCACATAGCAACACCCTAGCAACTAACCCGGGTACCCTAGCAACCACATAGTAACCACCGCGAGTACCCTAGCAACCACTTAGCAACACCTTAGACAACGCCCCGGGTACCCTAGCAACCGCATTACAACACCGTAGCAACCACCCCGAGTACCCTAGCAACTGCATAGCAAAACCTTAGCAACCGCCCGGGGGACCCTAGCAGCCACATACCAACACCCTAGCAACCACATAGCAACACCTTAGCAACCATCCTGTGTACAATAGCTACCACATAACAACACCTTAGCAACCGCCCCGGATACCCTAGCAACCGCATAAAAACACTCTAGCAACTGCTACGGGTACCCTAGGAACCTCTTAGCAACATCTCTGGGTAACCTAGCAACCACATGGCAAGACCTTAGCAAACACACCAGGTACCCTAGCAACCACATAGCAAACCCTAGCAACCATCTTGGGTACTCAAGCAACCGCATAGCAATACCTTAGCAACCGCCCCAGGTACCCTAGCAACCACATAGCAACACTTTAGAAACTGCCAGGTTACCTTAGCAACCTTATAGCAACACACTAGCAACCACCCTGATTTTCTTAGCAAATGCATAGCAACACCCTAACAACGGCAAAGCAACACCTTAGCAACCACCCCGCATACCCTAGCAACCGCATAGCAACATTCCGCGTACCCTTGCAACCGCATAGAAACACCTTAGAAACCGCCCGGGTACCCTAGCAACCGCTTAGCAACACCTTAGCAACCACCCAGAATACCTTATCAACCACATAGAAACACCATGGCAATCGCCCCGGGTACCCTAGCAACCGCATTGCAACACCTTAGCAACCAACCCAGTACTTTAGCAACCGCATAGCAACACCTTAGCAACCGCCAGAGGTACCCTAGCAACCGCATAGCAACACCATAGCAACCACCCCGAATACCATAGCAACCGCAAAACAACACCTTAGCAACCGCCCTGGGTACCCTAGCAACCACATAACAACACCCTAGCAACTGCATAGCAACACCTTAGCAACCGCTCCGGGTACACTAGCAATCGCATAGCAACACTTTAGCAAACACCCTGGGTACCTAGCAACCGAATACATCACCCTAACAACAATCCCGGCAACCCTAGCAACCGCATAGCAACACCCTAGCAACCGCATTGTAGCACCCTAACAACCATTCCGGGAACCCTAGCAAATGCATAGCAACATCCTAGCAACTAACCCGGGTACCCTAGCAACCGCCCTGGGTACCCTAGCAACCGCATAGCAATACCATAGCAATCGCATAGCAACACCTTAGTACCAGCCCTGGGTACCCCAGCAACCGCATAGCAACACCTTTACAGCCCTCCTGTGTACCCTAGCAACCACATGGCAACACCTTAGCAACCACCCCGGGTACCCTTGCAACCGGAAAGCAACACCCTAACAACTACCCTGAATACCTTAGCAACTGCATAACAACACCTTACCGAATGCCCCGGGTACCCTAACAACCGCAAAGCAACACCCTATCAACCGCGTAGCAACACCCTATTAGCTGCCCTAGGTACCCTAGCAAACCACATAGCAACACCCTAGCAACTAACCCGGGTACCCTAGCAACCGCATAGCAACACCTTAGCAACCACCCCGTGTACCCTAGCAACCGAATAGCAACACCCTACTAACCACCCTGAATACATTAGCAACCGCATAGCAACACCTTAGCAACCACCCCAGGTAACCTAGCAACCGCATAGCAGCACCTTAGATTGACACCTTATCAATCAACCCAGGTACCCTAGCAACCGCATAGCAACACCTTAGCAACCACCCAGGGCACCCTAGCAACCGCATAGCAACCACCCCTAGTACCCTAGAAACCGCAAAGGAACAACCCCGAGTACCTTAGCAACCATATATCAACACCTTAGCAACTGTCTCGGGTACCATAGCAAAGAGTAAAACCCTAACAACTGCCCTAGGTTTAGCAACACCCTAGCAACTGCATAGCAACACCTTAGCAACCGCTCTGGGAATCCTAGCAACGGCATATCAACCAGCCCGAGAACCTTAGCAACCGCCCTGGATACCCTAGCAACCGCATAGTAACACTCTAGCAACTGCTTAGAAATACCTTAGCAACCACTCCGGATACCCTAGCAACCGAATAGCAACACCCTAACAGCCATCCCGGCTACCCTAGCAACCGCATAGCAACACCTTAGCAACCGCTCCGGGTACCCTAGCAATCGCATAGCAACACTTTAGCAACCGCCCCGGGTACCCTAGCAACCGCATAGCAACACCCTAGCAAGCACCCCGTGTACCTTAGCAACCACATAGCAACACCCTAGCAACCGCATTACAACACTTTACCAACCGCCCTAGGAAATCTAGAAACCGCATAGCAATACCTTAACAGCCACCCTGGGTACCCTAGCAACCACATAGCAACACCTTAGCAACCACCCCGGGTACCCTAGCAACCGTATAGCAACACCATGGCAATCGCCCCGGGTAAACTAGCAACCGCATAGCAACACCTTAGCATCCGCCAGTGGTACTCTAGCAACCGAATAGCAACACCTTAGCAACTATCCCGGGTACCCTAGCAACAGCATATTAACACCTTAGCAACTACACTGGGTACCCTAGCAACTGCATAGCAACACCCTAGCAACCCCCCCGAATACCTTAGCAACTGCATAGCAACACCCTAGCAACCATCCTGGATACCATAGCAACTGCATAGCAACACCTTAGCAACCACCCTGGGTAACCTAGCAACCGCATAGGAACACCCTAGCAACCACCCCGAATAACTTAGCATCCGCAAACCAAAATCTTAGCAACCGCCCCGGGTACTCTAGCAACCACATAGCAACACCCTAGCAACCATCCCACCCGCAAAGCAACAACCCAGAGTACCTTAGCAACGGCATAGCAACATATTAGCAACTGCCTCGGGTAACCTAGCAACCACATAGCAAAACCCTTCCAACTGCCCTAGGTACCCTAGCAACCGCATAGCAACACCATAGAAACAACCCCGTATACCTTATCAACCGCAAAGCAACACCTTGGCAACTGCCCCTGGTACCCTATCAACCACATAGCAACATCTTAGCAACAAACCCAGTACCTTACCAACCGCATAGCAACAACTTAGCAACCGACAGGGGTACCCTAGCAACCGAATAGCAACACCCTATTACCTGCCCTAGGTACGCTAGCAACCACATAGCAATACCCTAGAAACCATCTAGGGGACCCTAGCAACCGCATAGCAACACCCCAGCAACTGCCCCAGGTACATTAGCAACCGCATAGCAACCACCCGTGATACCCTAGCAACCGGAAAGCAACACCCTAGCAAACACATCGAATACCTTAGCAAGAGCATAGCAACACCTTAGCAACCGCCCCGGGTACCCTAGCAACCGCATAACAAACACCACGAGTACTTTAGCAACCACCCTGGGTACCCTAGCAACCCTAGCAACCGCATAGCAACACCTTAGGAACCGCCCAAGGTACCCTAGCAACCAAATAGCAACAACTTAGCAGCCACCCCGGGTACCCTAGCAACCGCATAGCAACACCCTAACAACCATCACGGTTACCCTAGCAACCGCATTGCAACACCCTAGCAACCACCCAGAGTACCTTAGAACCGCTATGCAACTCCCTAGCAACCATATAGCAACACCTTAGCAACCGCCCCGGGTACCCTAGCAACCGCAGAGCAACACCCTAGCAACCACCCCGCGTACCTTGGCAACCGCATAGCAACACCCTAGCAACCGCATTACAAAACTTTACCAAATGCCCTGGGAAATCTAGCAACCGCATAGCAATACCTTAGAAGCCACTCCGGGTACCCTAGCAACCACATAGCAACACCTTAGGAACCGCCCTAGGTACCCTAGCAACCACATAGCAACAACTTAGCAGCCACCCCGGGTACCCTAGCAACGGCATAGCAACACCCTAGCAACCATCACGGTTACCCTAGCAACCGTATTGCAACACCCTAGCAACCACCCAGCGTACCTTAGAACCGCTATGCAACTCCCTAGCAACCGTATAGCAACACCTTAGCAACCGCCCCGGGTTCCCTAGAAACCGCATAGCAACACCCTAGCAACCACCCAGTGTACCTTAGTAGCCACATAGCAACACCCTAGCAACCGCATTACCACACTTTACCAACTGCCCTGGGAAATCTAGCAACCGCATAGCAATACCTTAGCAGCCACTCCGGGTACCCTAGCAACCACATAGCAACAACTTAGCAACCACCCCGGGTACCCTAGCAACCGCATAGCAACACCATGGCAATCGCCCTGGGTACCCTAGCAACCGCATAGCAACACCTTAGCAACCGCCAGGGGTACCCTAGCAACCAAATAGCAACACCCTAGCAACCACCCTAGGTACCTTAGCAACCGCATAGCAACCACCTGTGATACCCTAGCAACCGCATAGCAAGACCCTAGCAAACACCCCGAATACCTTAGCAACAGCATAGCAACACCTTAGCAACCGCCCCTGGTACCCTAGCAACCGCAAAGCAAAACCCTACTAACTACCCTGAATACCATAGAAACCGTATAGCAACACCCTACTAACCACCATGAATACCTTAGCAACTGCATAGCAACACCTTAGCAACCACCCCAGGTAACCAAGCAACCGCATAGCAGCACCTTAGATTGACACCTTATCAATCGCCTCAGGTACCCTAGCAACCGCATAGCAACACCTTAGCAACCACCCCAGGTACCTTAGCAACCGCATAGCAACACCCTAGCAACCACCCCAGGTACCTTAGCAACCGCATAGCAACACCCTAGCAACCACCCCAGGTACCTTAGCAACCGCATAGCAACACCCTAGCAACCACCCCAGGTACCTTAGCAACCGCATAGCAACACCCTAGCAACCACCCCAGGTACCTTAGCAACCGCATAGCAACACCCTAGCAACCACCCCAGGTACCTTAGCAACCGCATAGCAACACCCTAGCAACCACCCCAGGTACCTTAGCAACCGCATAGCAACACCCTAGCAACCACCCCAGGTACCTTAGCAACCGCATAGCAACACCCTAGCAACCACCCCAGGTACCTTAGCAACCGCATAGCAACACCCTAGCAACCACCCCAGGTACCTTAGCAACCGCATAGCAACACCCTAGCAACCACCCCAGGTACCTTAGCAACCGCATAGCAACACCCTAGCAACCACCCCAGGTACCTTAGCAACCGCATAGCAACACCCTAGCAACCACCCCAGGTACCTTAGCAACCGCATAGCAACACCCTAGCAACCACCCCAGGTACCTTAGCAACCGCATAGCAACACCCTAGCAACCACCCCAGGTACCTTAGCAACCGCATAGCAACACCCTAGCAACCACCCCAGGTACCTTAGCAACCGCATAGCAACACCCTAGCAACCACCCCAGGTACCTTAGCAACCGCATAGCAACACCCTAGCAACCACCCCAGGTACCTTAGCAACCGCATAGCAACACCCTAGCAACCACCCCAGGTACCTTAGCAACCGCATAGCAACACCCTAGCAACCACCCCAGGTACCTTAGCAACCGCATAGCAACACCCTAGCAACCACCCCAGGTACCTTAGCAACCGCATAGCAACACCCTAGCAACCACCCCAGGTACCTTAGCAACCGCATAGCAACACCCTAGCAACCACCCCAGGTACCTTAGCAACCGCATAGCAACACCCTAGCAACCACCCCAGGTACCTTAGCAACCGCATAGCAACACCCTAGCAACCACCCCAGGTACCTTAGCAACCGCATAGCAACACCCTAGCAACCACCCCAGGTACCTTAGCAACCGCATAGCAACACCCTAGCAACCACCCCAGGTACCTTAGCAACCGCATAGCAACACCCTAGCAACCACCCCAGGTACCTTAGCAACCGCATAGCAACACCCTAGCAACCACCCCAGGTACCTTAGCAACCGCATAGCAACACCCTAGCAACCACCCCAGGTACCTTAGCAACCGCATAGCAACACCCTAGCAACCACCCCAGGTACCTTAGCAACCGCATAGCAACACCCTAGCAACCACCCCAGGTACCTTAGCAACCGCATAGCAACACCCTAGCAACCACCCCAGGTACCTTAGCAACCGCATAGCAACACCCTAGCAACCACCCCAGGTACCTTAGCAACCGCATAGCAACACCCTAGCAACCACCCCAGGTACCTTAGCAACCGCATAGCAACACCCTAGCAACCACCCCAGGTACCTTAGCAACCGCATAGCAACACCCTAGCAACCACCCCAGGTACCTTAGCAACCGCATAGCAACACCCTAGCAACCACCCCAGGTACCTTAGCAACCGCATAGCAACACCCTAGCAACCACCCCAGGTACCTTAGCAACCGCATAGCAACACCCTAGCAACCACCCCAGGTACCTTAGCAACCGCATAGCAACACCCTAGCAACCACCCCAGGTACCTTAGCAACCGCATAGCAACACCCTAGCAACCACCCCAGGTACCTTAGCAACCGCATAGCAACACCCTAGCAACCACCCCAGGTACCTTAGCAACCGCATAGCAACACCCTAGCAACCACCCCAGGTACCTTAGCAACCGCATAGCAACACCCTAGCAACCACCCCAGGTACCTTAGCAACCGCATAGCAACACCCTAGCAACCACCCCAGGTACCTTAGCAACCGCATAGCAACACCCTAGCAACCACCCCAGGTACCTTAGCAACCGCATAGCAACACCCTAGCAACCACCCCAGGTACCTTAGCAACCGCATAGCAACACCCTAGCAACCACCCCAGGTACCTTAGCAACCGCATAGCAACACCCTAGCAACCACCCCAGGTACCTTAGCAACCGCATAGCAACACCCTAGCAACCACCCCAGGTACCTTAGCAACCGCATAGCAACACCCTAGCAACCACCCCAGGTACCTTAGCAACCGCATAGCAACACCCTAGCAACCACCCCAGGTACCTTAGCAACCGCATAGCAACACCCTAGCAACCACCCCAGGTACCTTAGCAACCGCATAGCAACACCCTAGCAACCACCCCAGGTACCTTAGCAACCGCATAGCAACACCCTAGCAACCACCCCAGGTACCTTAGCAACCGCATAGCAACACCCTAGCAACCACCCCAGGTACCTTAGCAACCGCATAGCAACACCCTAGCAACCACCCCAGGTACCTTAGCAACCGCATAGCAACACCCTAGCAACCACCCCAGGTACCTTAGCAACCGCATAGCAACCAACCCTAGTACCCTAGCAACCGCATAGCAACACCTTAGCAACCACCCAGGGAACCCTAGCAACCGCATAGCAACCAACCCTAGTACCCTAGCAACCGCAAAGCAACAACCCCGAGTACCTTAGCAACCGTATAGCAACACCTTAGCAACTGCCTCGGGTACCATAGCAACTACATAGTAAAACCTAACAACTGCCCTAGGTACCCTAGCAACCGCATAGCAACACCATAGCAACCACCCTGAATACCTTATCAACCGCATAGGAACACCTTGGCAATCGCCCCGGGTAACCTAGCAACCGCATAGCAACAGCTTAGCAACCACCGCTGGTACCCTTGCCACCGCATAGCAACACCTTAGCAACCGCCCCAGGTACCCTAGCAACCGCATAGCAACAGCTTAGCAACCACCGCTGGTACCCTTGCCACCGCATAGCAACACCTTAGCAACCGCCCCAGGTACCCTAGCAACCGCATAGCAACAGCTTAGCAACCACCGCTGGTACCCTTGCCACCGCATAGCAACACCTTAGCAACCGCCCCAGGTACCCTAGCAACCGCATAGCAACAGCTTAGCAACCACCGCTGGTACCCTTGCCACCGCATAGCAACACCTTAGCAACCGCCCCAGGTACCCTAGCAACCGCATAGCAACAGCTTAGCAACCACCGCTGGTACCCTTGCCACCGCATAGCAACACCTTAGCAACCGCCCCAGGTACCCTAGCAACCGCATAGCAACAGCTTAGCAACCACCGCTGGTACCCTTGCCACCGCATAGCAACACCTTAGCAACCGCCCCAGGTACCCTAGCAACCGCATAGCAACAGCTTAGCAACCACCGCTGGTACCCTTGCCACCGCATAGCAACACCTTAGCAACCGCCCCAGGTACCCTAGCAACCGCATAGCAACAGCTTAGCAACCACCGCTGGTACCCTTGCCACCGCATAGCAACACCTTAGCAACCGCCCCAGGTACCCTAGCAACCGCATAGCAACAGCTTAGCAACCACCGCTGGTACCCTTGCCACCGCATAGCAACACCTTAGCAACCGCCCCAGGTACCCTAGCAACCGCATAGCAACAGCTTAGCAACCACCGCTGGTACCCTTGCCACCGCATAGCAACACCTTAGCAACCGCCCCAGGTACCCTAGCAACCGCATAGCAACAGCTTAGCAACCACCGCTGGTACCCTTGCCACCGCATAGCAACACCTTAGCAACCGCCCCAGGTACCCTAGCAACCGCATAGCAACAGCTTAGCAACCACCGCTGGTACCCTTGCCACCGCATAGCAACACCTTAGCAACCGCCCCAGGTACCCTAGCAACCGCATAGCAACAGCTTAGCAACCACCGCTGGTACCCTTGCCACCGCATAGCAACACCTTAGCAACCGCCCCAGGTACCCTAGCAACCGCATAGCAACAGCTTAGCAACCACCGCTGGTACCCTTGCCACCGCATAGCAACACCTTAGCAACCGCCCCAGGTACCCTAGCAACCGCATAGCAACAGCTTAGCAACCACCGCTGGTACCCTTGCCACCGCATAGCAACACCTTAGCAACCGCCCCAGGTACCCTAGCAACCGCATAGCAACAGCTTAGCAACCACCGCTGGTACCCTTGCCACCGCATAGCAACACCTTAGCAACCGCCCCAGGTACCCTAGCAACCGCATAGCAACAGCTTAGCAACCACCGCTGGTACCCTTGCCACCGCATAGCAACACCTTAGCAACCGCCCCAGGTACCCTAGCAACCGCATAGCAACAGCTTAGCAACCACCGCTGGTACCCTTGCCACCGCATAGCAACACCTTAGCAACCGCCCCAGGTACCCTAGCAACCGCATAGCAACAGCTTAGCAACCACCGCTGGTACCCTTGCCACCGCATAGCAACACCTTAGCAACCGCCCCAGGTACCCTAGCAACCGCATAGCAACAGCTTAGCAACCACCGCTGGTACCCTTGCCACCGCATAGCAACACCTTAGCAACCGCCCCAGGTACCCTAGCAACCGCATAGCAACAGCTTAGCAACCACCGCTGGTACCCTTGCCACCGCATAGCAACACCTTAGCAACCGCCCCAGGTACCCTAGCAACCGCATAGCAACAGCTTAGCAACCACCGCTGGTACCCTTGCCACCGCATAGCAACACCTTAGCAACCGCCCCAGGTACCCTAGCAACCGCATAGCAACACCTTGGCAATCGCCCCGGGTAACCTAGCAACCGCATAGCAACAGCTTAGCAACCACCGCTGGTACCCTTGCCACCGCATAGCAACACCTTAGCAACCGCCACGGGTACCCTAGCAACCGCGTAACAACACCCTATAAGCTGCCCTAGGTACCCTAGCAAACCACATAGCAACACCCTAGCAACCATCCCGTGTACCCTAGCAACCGAATAGCAACACCCTAGCAACCACCCTGAATACCTTAGCAACCGAATAGCAAAACCTTAGCAACTGCCCCAGGTAATCTAGCAACCGCATAGCAGCACCTTAGCAACCACCCCCCCGTACCCTAGCAAGCGTATAGCAACACCATAGCAACCACGCCGAATAACTTAGCAACCGCTTAGCAAAGCCTTAGCAACCGTCACGGATAACCTAGCAAAAAAATAGCAACACCCTAGCAACCGCAACCAAATAGCAACACCCTAGCAACCATCCCGGGTACCCAAGCAACCAAATAGCAACACCCTAGCAATCGCATAGCAACACCCTAACAACCGCCCAGGACCTTAGCAACCGCAAAGCAACACCTTAGCAACCGCCCCGGGTACCCCAGCAACCGCATAGCAACACACTAGCAAGCATCCCGAGTACCTTAGCAATCGCTATGCAACTCCTTAGCCAACGTATATCAACACCTTAGCAACCGTCCAGGGTAGCCTAGCAACCGCATAGCAAAACCCTACCAACCACCCCGAGTACCTTAGCAACTGCATACCAACACCCTAGCAACCACCGCGGGTACCCTATCAACCGCAAATCAACAACCTAGCAACCATCCCGGGAACCCAAGCAACCACGTAGCAGCACCCTAGCAACTTCTCTGGGTACCTA